>NW_015113220.1:187584-222460 GCF_001443285.1 Poecilia latipinna
ACTGCTCAAAAAAACAAAGGGAACACTCAAGTAACACATCCTAGATCTGAATGAATGAAATATGCTCATTGAATACTTTGTTCTGTACAAAGTTGAATGTGCTGACAACAAAATCACACAAAAATTATCAATGGAAATCAAATTTATTAACTAATGGAGGCCTGGATTTGGAGCCACACACAAAATTAAAGTGAAATGTTTATTTTTTTTGAGCAGTATACATAATATCCTTTGTTTTTGTGTTTCTGAATACATTTATTAGCTTTTTGAACTGATGTGAAATTCATTTTTCCCCCCACACACAGTTTATGTCAGCTGTTAGTAAATTACAACACTCTGCTCCTCCTGGCATTGTTTATGCTAGTCAGCAAAAAAATGTCAGCAAAAGTTGAGTGAAAATGCCAGAGTCAGTTATTGTTCAATAATAATTAAGTACATTTTTTGAAAATATAAGCTTATGCCAAGTGTTTATGTATACATAATCACAAATAAAATACTTCGACCTTTTACACCTATAAATTAACAAAAGTAGGAAAAAACTAACACTACTGCTATAACTAATCAAAACTAAACTGAAACTAAACAAGACTTAACTATGAAAAACCAGCAATAAAAACAAACTGAATTAGTCAAACAAAAAGTCACATAAAAAAAATAACAACTAAACTGTAGTGGAAAAACCCAAAACTATTCTAACCCTGCTAACAACTATACCTTTCAGTGTAAAAGCCACTGAGTGAAGACATGAGGTTGTGATTGGTTTGCAGCCTCGCTTTGACTCAGCAGACAGCAGCAGCTGCTGATTGGAGCATTTCGCAGTGTCCTCCTGACAGCACTGATGAGAAATCACTGTTGTTCACTCGGGCGTCTGCTGTATCGCTGGCCTGGCCCTTATCACTGCGTCAATGAGACCAGAGATCTGGGAGGGAGCAGCGACATCTAGGCAGAAGTTTGCTGAGCTGAAATGAAGAAAACAAACCTCGATGAAAGGTTGCCGAGGCAACGCCAGTGTGATAAATAAGCCGGAGACAGCTCATATCATTAGAAACAGTGTAAACATCCCATCAAGAGGAGAAGTTTTGGGTTTTTATCAGTCTTCCCGGTCCAAGAAGTGATCTCTCCAAAGTGGCAGGCAGAATGTGAGCAAGAAGGAAAATCTGATTCAGTACTGCCTTGTTCAGGAAAGAAATCTGGGATTCATTTCATAAAAATTCACCAGAAGAATGACTGAACTAACTCTGAGATTTTATTTCGTTTTAAGTTCTCTTTTTGACGTGGTCGCCTTGATCAAGTTGTCCACATTTAAAACTCGAAACATGTTGACACAGCAGGAGAGCACTGGCTCTGCTTTCAACACGTCAAAGCAACATCTGGTTCTCATCACGCCTCTCTGATCATATTCTAAGTCCCAACAAATACCTTCTACCACCTTGACCTCACAAGGCTTCCTACCCAAAGCGTAGAACGTTGTTCTTCTGTCCGACTGGGAGCCATGTTTCTACACTCTGTAAGGAATCAAGGTTGGAAAGGCCAAAGGAAGTCATGAATCATTTCATCCTGACTTCACTCAGGAAGAATAGAAATATTTAAAACTCATTGTTGATAAATCAGTAAAACATCTTTTGGTGTTTTATGGAGCCTAGCTACATCCAGTCAGATGCAGAAAAATAATATTTTAGTGAACAGCACAATGAATACAGTCAGACATACAGTGGAATCAAAGTGCAGGACATAGAATAGAAACAGCCTTTGCTATCAGACAGTGAGGAAAGTCAGGTGTTATAGTTGCATCAAGATATAATAATCAAAAGTGTTAGAAATATATACAGCTCTGGAAAAAATTAAGAGATCACTTGAAGTTAGCAGTTTCTTTGATTTGACTTTTTATAGGTATACGCTTGACTAAAATGAACATTATTCTTTTATTCTATGAACTACTGACAGCATGCCTCCAAAATTTAAGCAAAAGCTTTTTTATTTATTTGCAGAAAATGAGAAATGTTCAAAATAATGAAAAAGCTGCAGTGCTTTTTAATGTATATTCCAGGCAGAGCTTATATATATATATATATATGTATCTTTGAAACCACAGTGGAATGTATTTACAGTTGTTCTGACACCATTTTTCTCTTCACCATCACAGCACTCCAGCTCCCGGCTCGGTTACCAAAGCAACGTCCAAGGGTCCACTCAGTCACAAAGCACCATGGGATACTCGTCATCATCCCAGCAGAGCTCCCAGTACTCCCATCAGACGCACCGCTACTAGGAGCCGTGGAACCGCCTCCAGAACCCCTCCTCCACCTGACCCTTCACACCCCGCTTCTGGAACCAGCAGAGGATGCAACTCCTCATCTTTAATCGACACCCAGCAGCCTTCCTCGCCTCGGTCAGACCCCTAATCTTAGGTGACGTCATTCCAACTTGGCCTTCCTCCATTTGAAGCTGCTCTCATCTGTCATCTTGTTGTCTGAAACATGAAGGCAAACACAAATAGGAACCATAAGAAAAAAGACAGGTTCTGCCTTGTGGGGTGAAACTAAAGGAAACTAAATGCAAAAGGGATGTGAAGGCATCACGCAAACTGAGAATTATGGCACTTATAAATGCAAAGTTCCTCATCAGGAAGACTTGCAGCTGTGTTCATATATGTATATTATATAGCACCTTTTTCTATTTGATTCTTTTTTGTTTTGTTCTCTTGCTCGTTTGCTAGACGTTTGGAGTTTACCTTGATAGTTGATGTCACTCGAAATATTGTTACACATGGGAGCAGCAGGATGCAATGAAACGGTGGAGGAGCAGACCTTCATCCTCGTCTCCGTCGTCCAATCAGAAGGAAAGGAGCGTTGGAGTTAACCCTGTCCGCCTAAATTCAACCATGACCCAGAGACTCCTGTTCCCACACAGCAGGGGGGGAACGTCAGCTGTTGAGCTGATGTCAGTGCAGGGAAATATTAAAGCGCAGTTTATTGGAAGCTTTGTAATATAGACTTTGTATATTTAGATCCAATTCATCTCAACCTCGATTTGGAAAGCGAGAGAAGCAGTCGTCTTTATAGAGCGCCACCTTCTGGAGGTTCCAATCAGCCCACCGCTTTTTGCCGACGACCAGACTCTCCCTGTTTGTGCCGGTGGAAACTTTGCTCTGATATCCATCTTTTCTCGGACCATCAGAACTTTGAAGGTCTTTTTTAAACTAGTATTTTAAACACAGATGTAACGTGTGCATTACGTACAGGGCAGCTAAAATTACCCTGCCTTCCCCCCGAAATATGATTCTTGAGCCTGTTACTGCCTAATGTCAGATTTTTTATTTTATTTTTATTTTTTAAGGTTTAATTATTATTACCAAATGTGTGTGAGAGTGTGTGTGCATGTATGAATTTTTATTTGCATGTTTTTTCAAACTTACCAGAATTGCACTGAGCGCTGAACCCGTCTGCAACGAGCTGGAACAAACGCTGGGTGAGTTTTTGTCACCTAAACTTTTGCCTTTTTTTCTGGGACAAATTTGCCAAAATATGACAAACAGTTGTTTGGCAATAGCCTCATTTGGCCACATTTAGAGATAAAGGGTGCGTTCTTTACTACCACTAATATGTTCAGTCTTTTAAGCTTATTAACACTATGAATGCCACGTTAGTTTTTAATTCATTAAATTTTGGATTTATTCTGGCTTTTTACAGGGCCAAAATCATACAGTGCACATGTGCATGCACCCCACTGGTACTTAGATTAAGTATGTCTTTTTAGCAAGTTGCATATAAACCACATGATTTGTTTTGCCAGCAGCAGTTTTTTTCGTAACTCACTCTTCCTACCAGAATCGGTCCAGATTACTGAAAGTTGTGGATTTTCAAGCACAGAGCTGGATTATGAGCATAATCCAAACATTTTCCACATGTTTAAGATCAGGATTGTCCAGATGTATTTATCTGCTTGATGTGTGATCTGTTCAGCATGTTGAATATTTGATGCAGTTAAATTTGTTATGCTTGTCATTTAAAAATCATCAGGGAAAAACAGATCATGACAGGATGTTTTTGACGCTGTCAGTCAAAATGATGGAGACTGAGAAAGTCTAAACACTCCTCTGCCTGAGAGATCTGGGAGATGACCCATGTCTGTACCCGCCCCCTCAGCCAGTGAACCAACCAGTAGCCGAATGCTAATCAAGTCTCGTCTGGCCGGCACAGAATGGAACCATATCTCTTGATAAGAGAAGCTAAAACTGTGCCACTAGAAGAGTTCTGGGTAGGATATATTTGCAAAGTAAATTTAGTCTATTTTTAAAATTTTATTATTTGAGTCTGTATACTCCAGTTAACAATTAATTGATCAGCCTTAAAACTGAACTATCAGATTTTCTTGTGGTTTTTCTGCAACTTTCTGACAGACATTAAGCCAAATATTAGTTTGGGTGTATGTATATGTTTGATCTAGCATGTATAATTTTGATGCTGTGTGGAATATGTAAAAGTTGTTCATCAAATTCCTGTTTTTAATATTAATAGAACACGTCTGGATCAGCGCTCCTTCGCTTTTGGCTTTTCCCTTTAGGGGGCGCCACGGCAAATGTTCTGTATCGCCGCTCTCACCAACCAGAGAGTGTAGGCCAGCCAATGTCCATAACACTACACAACCCCAAACAGAACAGTTACGTCCAAAATTAATATGACATCATTAGACCTGGTGAGTTTATGTCAACTTCAGATTGGCCCTGTAGATGATTTGCATTTCATAATTATCTGGAGTCCAGATTTGAGAAAACCTGTGCGTGGAAACAAGGAGCTCTGATGTAGAGCATTTCCTCCTCTCTTATTTTTCCCTTAATCTTCCAGATTAAAACAGTTCGTCTTGGACCAATTATTTGTGCTGTTGGGAAGAAGCAGAAGATTATTACACTGCTGCCTTCCTGTCTGCTTGAGGTCTGAGCTTTGACTGGACCATTGCAAACCTGAGTGAAGCTGACCCCCTCCACTTTCTTCAAATCAAACGAATTTGGTGTCAAACGTTTATGATTTTTTTTTTTTTTTTTTTTTTTTTTTTTTTTTTTTTGAAGACATGAAGGATTTACATCGTTGAAAGGTCAACCAATCCTACCTCACACTAACCAAATAAGAACAAAATTGGTCAATGATTTGTGCTACATTTGTAATGGTTTATGCTGCTGAAAAGGTTTTTTGTGCCATTATAATTTTGTGATTGGGGCTGATTGACTTTTTTCTTTTTCTTTTTTCTTTTTTTTTGGCTTAGCCCAACTTTATTTGAGAATGGTTGGACAGGAAAGTTGGTACTGAATGAGGGGGAATACATGCAGCTAAGGTCATCAGACCAGGAATCAAACCTGCGACGGCCACTTCCAGGACTAACGCCTCCATATGTGGGTGGTGCTCTACCCCTGCACCACCACAGCACCTAACCTTTAAATTTTAAAAACAATATCTTCATATCTTCATAACAAAAGCAGCACAAACATAGCAGAGTTGACCAGTTTTGTCTCTTGCAACTTTCATTAACATCTTTAAAATGATAAAGGCAGAAACACACATTTTTGCTGTATAGGCATTTGACACCGGTTTGATTTGGTTTGAATAAGGTTACATTGGGGAGAGAGTGTGTTAACTCCACTCAGGTCCATTTTTCTTAGATTCCTTGCAGACAGGCCTGACATTATACTTGTTCCTCTTTGTTGTGATCTTCATGATGCATTTCTGTGTGTTTCTAATGTTTTCGCTTTTGTTGTCAGGCCATAATGAGCTCACTACATTAAATTAGCGAAACACATTTAGGAATCAGTTAGATATGAAATCACCCTTGGTGTTTTTCTACTCCTATATTTGCTGTTTATTGACTGAACATTATGAACAATGAAAGAATAGATCATTTCCTTCATCCTTATTGGTCCCGGCTGGTCATGTGATCAGTCGTAATTCAGGCTGTATTAAAGAACGCACCCAGTGGGTCCATTAGCTGTGTTTGTGTTTGTCTTCACACAGGCTTTAACCAACAAAGACTTTTTTTAATTTGCCTTCGATAGCATTAGTAAAACACTGACATCTGGTGGCTGAAAGTAGAACTAAACCCTCTGCTTTCAGTTTGCAGGTCTTGATTTGTGGAGGCAGGACAATAACCGGTAAACAACTGAAGTAAAAACAGGACAAACTTTTAGATGAATAAAACAGTTTAACAGAATTATAACCCACCAGTTAGATCCTAAATTCTATTTCACACATAATCTTGATATACACATTGCCATATGGCATCTGTAAAGTTGTCTTCCTAACCTTTATTTTTGTACTTTTAGTTTTTTTTTGGCTGAGATTTCTTAGCATTCAAGCAGAAACTGGAAGTTTAGTTTTTCTCTGTGAAGTCTGTGTGGTTGAGTTATTTTGTACAATGTGTTTTTGTGTGTGTTATGGCATTTTGGCAGACGGGCCGAATGGGGAGGGGGGTGGGGTCAGGGTTGGGTTGTACACGACGCCGTGGATCAAAACCAGCAGCTATAGTTGAAGGTTTTCCTCCTCCCTTCAGCATGCATATGAGAAGGGAGCTGCAGCAAAGACACCTGAAGACACTTTGTTGTACATTTCTCTCTCCACAAGAAGCGAGGTGTCACAAGTATTAACTGAGCTCTAGGCACGAGTGAGTGGCAGGTCACTGTCAAACTACTCCTATGCAAACAAACCCCAGACTAAAGCTTTCACCCGTGCTTAGCTTCTGCGATGATGACTGCAGCACACACAGTGCTCCTACTTTTGTTCACTTCCTTTAAAATGTATGTTAAATGTTCTATTGTAAAAAAAAATGCATATATATCAATATTATACTATCATATTTATTATTTCCATGCATCTACATCCAGCGGACTTTCCTCTGCCTTAACAAAGACAGCTATAGAAATGAACCCGGCATGTTTTTAAGCAGTAGCCTACTTTTCCTCCACCAGCACGTGGATATGGGCTATGGGTGCACTGATTGCAGATTTTTGGCCGATCACCGATCCTTAAAAAGCCTGACCTGCTGATTCTAATTAGGCCATTTTTTTTGTCTGAAATGTTGCTAAGTTGGCAACAGTGGGTTGACTATGATTAACCGTACACATGTAGATGTGAGCTGGTGGGCGGGTCTATCAGTCAAACTTCTCATGGCTGATTTCCAGACCTTTGCTGAGGTCGATAAGATCAGTGGAAAAGATCAGCTTCACATCAGCCGATCACTGATGTCCCAAAGTTAATGAAATTTATTGGCCGGCCAATTTATCAGTGCACCCATAATATGGGCCCCATGTGGGTGTTGGTCAGGCAGGTTGATTTGGGCTCTGTGTAGGGTCCATTTGGGTTGTTTTATGAACGCCTTCTAGTCTGACCCAGTTGGGAAGCAGGGATAGCTCCTAGCTGGGTCAGTCTGTTAATACCTGCCAGAAACTGCAGGGCTCTTGTGGGCCCAGATTTCCATCAAACGTCTACAGAACATTGATATTGGACCATGGTACAGTTTTTGCAAAAACATTCATACTCATTCATGCATTTCAACTTTTGAAAAACGTTATGTGCACACAATCCTCAAGTTGTCTTTTGGGGATTTTATGTGATAAACCAAAACTCAGTAGTTCATGATGGAGGTAGGCACCAAAAACTCTGGGGATTAAATTCTACATTGAGCTTTAGGTTGTTGCATATCGATCAGATTCTGATCTATTGATTTTAAACTTGCAAACCTGACATTGTAATGAAAACCCATGTGTACTGTAGTTTTGCTACTACAGTACAAATGATCTGACCACCAGACACACAGGTGTAGACAAAGGATCAAGGGATGTTTTGAAGACCTTTTATCATTTTCTTTCAACTCCACAATTTAAAATTACCTTGTGTTGGTCTGTCCTAATAAAATTCACTGAAGTTTGTGGCAGTAACACAACAAACTGAAAAAAAATTGAGTATGAATATTTTTACAGGCACTGTCACCTGTAGTTATCCCCCATTTAAAAGTAAGAGTGCAATATTTCTTGTGAGTTACCTCAGAAAGTGAACCAGTCATTTTATAGAGACTCATTAGGCATAGAGCAAAATTCTTCAAGCTATATATATATATATATATATATATATATATTATTATTATTTTTTTTTTTTTGCAATTTTAATGGCTACTGCTTACAGGTAAAGAAAACATAAGATGACTGACAAGAAATATTCCACTTTGCACAGCATTCTAACTTGTTTTGATGTGATACTTTCTGGCTCCTTTTGATGAACTGCCGTTGAATGATTGGTCGTTGGTCCAACTTGTTCTGCTGTGAGCCCAACATAAGCTGGGTTTCCATTACAAATATGTGCAAAACTTTGTCAATAGTAAGCTAAACAATATCAAAATCCCCCTCACAATTTCGGAATTGCAGTTTCTAGCCCAAAAACCTTTTATTAATAAACTTGAGTGTTTCCTTTTTAAAATTTCCGTGTTTCCATTAAGCGGATCTATTTGCATAATTCCAATTTGCGCAATTTGAAGGTCAATGGAAACGCAACCGTAGACCCACAGCTGTCTTCACAGCACCGAATGATGATGATCCACCTTTTGTTTTGTGTGGATGGTGCCTTTTCTTTTTATCGTCCGAACATGCCATTTCAGTTTGTGTTCTCTGACCTTTTTTAACTCCTAGCAGCTAAGCATCCACATTTAGCATGACTTTGATGTGTCTCACCTCAGAGGACTGCAGAGAATCCCGACTGAGGGCGAGCGTGTGGTTCCTCTGCTGACAGATTATTATTGTCACACATTGCTAGTTCTAAGTCTGTTTTGAGATGCTGTACATAACCACATTTTAAGACTTCCTCATTGAGATACTAATAAGATAATTGTCTTCTAATGCACTGTTGTTGCTAAGATACCTTACATAGTGATAAGTTGAAAGAAAGTATTTACTGTTCTTTATTGTCTCGCTTTGGACACTAAAGTTCCTGGCAGTGCACACTATTAAACTCTGGTGCACCATGGGCCACTCTCCTTCTCTTCTCGCTGTTTTTGAATAGTGTTGCATGTGCCTGCCTTTTTTCCAGTTGAGAACGTTAGCACTTATTGTCCCACAGTTTGTACAGACGGACAGATGCTCCACCCGCACAGCTCAGTTCCTGCCATTCCTGCCGTGCCAAGCGTCCATCGGTTCTTTAAGCCCTCCCGCACTGTTAAGAGACAGGATCTGTTCAACCCCATGAGCTTTTTACCTTGTGTGGGGTTGCACTGACCCTTCATGTGCTTCTACAAGCATGTGTGTGTGTGGTTTCGGGAACTGACAGTCTGACTGGACAAACCCCCGCTTCCCCACTGTCTGACTGTGACATCTGCCGCATCATTAATGGTGTTGCCCCACTGGCGCAGAACCCAGTCCCTTCCAATCCCCCTCGCTGGTTGTCCCAGAATGCTCTCCCTGAGCTGCAGGAGGAAACACAGAGCTTTGCTTGTTGGAGCGTCTGTCCACTCTCCTATCTGTATTTGGTATGAGTGTGCGTGTGTGTGTGAGAGAGAGAGTTGGCCTGCACATGACTTTGGAATCTACATATGGCCTATATGTGTTGTCTTTTTTCATAGCGTTTATAGATGAGGCAGCAACAGCCCGCGCAGGAAAATCAGATGTTTATTTAGCTGCTTTTAGCAAACTTGTCCAAATGTCACTGTACAAATGACTGTTAATGAGAAAAAAGTCATGTATATTTATTTTATATCCTCTATAATAAAAACCTCTTTTGTCTGACTTGTTTTTTTCTTTTAAGATTCATTTAGAAAAATTGTGGCAACAATTTCCACTCAGCATTTTAAGTTACCATTGCTTATTATCAAGTAAACCCAGCATGTCATTTTTAGGTCCCGTTAATTCAACTGGTTTAGGAAACCAATGTGATTTACCTCAAACTCCCAAAACATGATTATGTTGAAGCAACCTAATATTAATTTAGAATTTTTGGTAATATTAAGTTGACAAATAGTTGAGTTATAATTTTTTTACTCACAAATATTGATGTAATTTGTTTTCAGAGTTGAAATAACTTTTCAAACCAATTATTGTGAAATGTTTTCTTAGCTAAAAGGAACAGCTACACACTTTTTTTCCCTTATGTTGCAGCATGGCCAATGCAACCGCAAAGGATGTTCAAACTCACTTCCCTACAAACTTGATGTCTTTTAATGATAAAAGTGTTTGTTCATTGAACTCAGACATTTACGCTGAGGCGTTCTTGATTTATTTTTGTGGTATTTTGTCTTTTAAAAATTACTCTATGAAATTTATAGACAACTATAAATGCTGAAAAGTGCTTTTATGTTCAGGCCAACCAACAAACACCATAAATATTTTTTGTGAAATATTTTTACCACATGATGGCGCCCTATAGCAACTCTTCGCTGTCTGGGCTCTGAGAAAAAGAGTAGAGGAGATTTTTTTTTAACTGTCTTTCACAAACCATCTTTGGACCAGTTCAGAGCTGCCTTCATTCTTTTTGACATAGAACCAACTCACAGATCCTGGAAGTTTCCATCAGAAGATGAGAACACTGTGACCTTAAAGTAACGGACATGGTCAGCAACAATTCTCAGGTAGGCTGTGAAGAGCACACAATGATCAAGTGACACAAAGGAGCCCCATATAGCCACCTATCACCACCGTTATATCACCACCAACAGAGCCGGCCAGAAGCATATGCAAGTTAAGGCGTTTAAGGATTTCCATCAATAGGGGGCCCAAAAATGCCAAACTTACTTACATGGTTAAAAAATATTATATATTTGAAAATACCTTTGTACATCAAAATACCTTTAATGTACAAACTAAGAACAACTTTTATATATATATATATATATATATATATATATATATATATATATATATATATATATATATATATATATTATACAGTTGTTACACAAATAGATTACTTTCTTCCTCATGTTGACTGCTGCCACTGCTGGGGAAGCATACAGTACCAAGCTTGTTAGCTTGTTTACTGTAACTTTATTGTTCGTGAGCTGGTGTTACTTTCAAATAGTTAAAATCATGTATAGTATGGCACTTTTCAATGCCATTCCGCATTTCAAAATCCAAAAATATACATTTTTAGTTCGCTTTTAAAATCAAAGGCGATAACACCGGTATGAAAGTCAGCTAGTTACAAACCATGCTAATGATAGTATGTTACACACATAGAGTAGCTTAGGAATGTTGAAGCATCTGGTGTTAACATGTTGGTAAAGGAGGGCCCAAATGAAGATCTGCTTAAGGTCCCAAAAAAGGTCTTGAACACTAGCTGAACTGTTAATACAAGGCAGAACGGATCCATATTTTCATTATCACATTTGTCGCAATCTAAGATGATACTAAGGCCTCTGGGGCCGATGTCCTGAGACTGTTAGGTGTGTCTCTGCTTCAACCGAGGGTGAGGAGTCTGAGACGACGTTGATTCAGTGATCCCTGATCCATTGATCATGCACCAGGTATCGGGATTTGTTCAGGACTCATTACGGCCTGCTGGAGGGAAGAGAGCAACCAGTACAGGCAAGCTGAAACTTGGCAATGCCCCCACGACTTCTGGCGTAGCTTTGCGTCGACGGATGAGCCTCCGGTGTTCCTGCCAGCCCCTAAAAATTTATGACTGACATGTAGAGAGCTCAGCAGAATGTGCTTATAAAATAGATCCTGTGTCCTACTTATGTTGCTGCTGCAGCAACACAAGCTGCCTGCACACCAACAGACTTCAGGCCAACCCCACAAGGTGGTTGTGTGGATGTACAGGTGCTGCAAGGAGGAATGTTTCTGCAGGGTGCTAACTCGTTTGGTTCTTACAGTTGATGAATCTGTGTGTTGCTAATGAATTACAGCGTGAGATTTAATGTGTTTAATGGGTTTGATAATGAGTAAGACCATATTTAAAGCTTCAGTTTTATTTTACAGCCCAAAATCAACAGGAATGAAAATTGGAATTTAAAAAAAAACAAACACTGTGGCATTTATTTCGACTTTTATTGCAGGTAATATAATCTAGAAATGTTTCATGTTTCATCTTGTCTGCCCGATTCTGCATTTAAGATCTGCAACACATTCCAGAAAGAACAAAAAAAAGGATCAGGAAGCTTTTGGAACTTCATAGTGTTATCAGTAATAAACTGAACTTTGCATTGTTTGAAAATTAGGATTAATTAGGAATGTAATTATTAATTGACTTGGAATCTGTCTTAATTGCTGATTTGAGTTGATTGGAAACAATTTGTGAATTAGTGCTATATAAATAAACTGAACTAATCCTCCATTCCCACAATACTTACAATAATATTTATCACGCTTTTAATTTTATTCTGGATCTGGAGGATCTGAATGTCAACAATGCCTAATGCAACCACAGAGCTGACCGAAAGCACAAAGGAATTACCAGAGTAAGAAACTCCAGATCATCACACTGCCACCACCGTCTTTCACCAGCTGAGTTTCCATTACACATGTACGCAAAACTTTGTCAATATTCTGCTAATGTTGAAAAAATAGAATTTTGTAAATGCAGCATTTCCATTAAGTAGGGAACACAGTTAAAGTCACACATGAACAAGTTTGTTCTCATGATAAGTTGTTAAAAAAACAAGCTGCGACGTCGTCCTCCTACTACTTCCTGTCGTCTTCTTCTTCGTGGTTTATGCCAGTGGCAACATCTGGTTGTTGATCATGTGACTCATGGGATGCAAACAGAGCTTCCATTCCAGTTATGCAAGATAAATCAATTTCAGCACAGCCAAAAAAAACACACTTCATCCTCGTGCCAAAATGTTTTATTGACAGGAGGTTTGAAATTGAAACACAGCTACTGCTGCTATTATGTTTTATTTTTCTGTGTGAGAGTTTGCTCACCTCCACTCAGCTGCAGGTCTCCATTTCTGGGCGTGGCCGGGCAAGCTACAGCATTCACAGCTGACTAGAACCTCCTAATTGGGCTGCTGACAAAAGGAGTTGTTGGAAGAGCACAGTCTATGATGGTAGAGTTAAACCTCCAGCTGGTTCAAACCTGTTCCATGCCTTCTTTTAACGTATGTGGCATCTGTGATACCAGATCACCTCTTTGGATCTACTGTCCTTCTGAGATGTTGAATCCCTTGAGCCACTTCCTGCTTCACAGTAATCAAAGCTCCATCTCCTTCAGCAGAAAGTTACCTGCTTTAGGAACCACAATGAGCCACACCGCCCCGTCTTCCAGAGTCGTACCCAAACCGCTCAACTCCAGAACCATCCAGACCTCTCACTCCAACTCCTCACACGTTCATTCCTTCATCAGACTCACCTGTCCTCAAGCACCTCCAACGTTTCTCCTTTAATCCTCCAGGTGAAACATGAATCCACAACCAACTGTGAGAGTCCTGAAGTCAGAAACTGTAAATACTTCTTCTGAGAACTGTTTCCTGCATGGTTTCCCAAAGGTCATGTTTTTTTCAGCGGAAACACCTGAATTTGGAGGGGGGGAGAGGAAGCACAATTTTTCATGAAAGATTTTTATCTAAGATGAGCCGTTTTTTTTCAGCAGCATCAAAAATTGTGTATTTCTTCCAAATGCAATGGAAAGACCTTTTCCATAGGAAACAGTTTATTTGTAGGCACTGGCCTCCACTGGAGCTTTCACAGCATTATGTCCTTCATCAGAAGTTGAGCTTAATTTGAACGTGTTGAGTTCATAGGTAGCTCTTCTGTTCAATTTCCCAAAATGGCACAAATGTAGCTTCTGTCATCCCAACGCCTGACTACGACGTCGATGTCTCCACTTGTGGTTAAGTGCGTCTACCACAGCTGAAATATGAACATGATCTCCTTTAAGGTTTTACATTTGTTGCTGTCCTGATTTTTACTGATTGTGTGAATATCCTTATTCACGTGTGATTTTCATTGACGTTTTCATTTAATGGAAACAAAATTGTGGGGATTTTTTCAACATGAGCAAAATATTGAAAACCTTTTGAGCAAATTTGTAGTGGAACGATGTTTGCCCAGACTAACTGGAGCAAGTGCTGCCTGCAGTTCCTCAGATGTTCTGCTTGGTTTTGGGACTTCCTGGATGACTCATCAATTAGTTGTTGGAGTAATTTACCAGGCTGACCACTCCTGGGATTGTTCACCACTGTTCCATGTTTTCTCCATTTCTGGACAATGACTCACTGTCATTTGCTGATGTTTAGAGTTTTATTGTTAATCTTGGTATATTTCATTTATTCACATGTAAAGTGCTTCACACATTTGTTTTTCAATTAGTGGTACATTAAAACTACAGTATGTAACTTTACAAAATATGCCTTTTTTTCTTTCTGTTTTTTACATACTTTGATGAAACTGTCACTATTTCATGATTTTCATCGCAGTTCTCAGGGAAACTGCAATTGTCTATATGAGACAGATAATCTTTGAAAAAATCAATCTCATCCTCCTCTCTGAACTATTAAAGCACCGCTCCCGACCAAAAATAACCAATCACAGGCAGGAGGAGCGTTTCAATGAGCATTGTGTATGTGCTACTAAATATGGTGAAGAAATAACTCACTATTACAGGAAAACCATTTATCTCTGTCCCTAGCACATTGGACAGCTCATACACGAGCTTGATTGACAGCACTAAGACCCTCCTCTCCTAGCTCTGATTGGTTGACCTGATTTTTTTCACTGTTTATCTGCCTCACGATATGCTGTCATGGCAAAGTGACAGTTTTAACAAATATATGAAAAAAAATATCTTTGTAAAAGTTACACACTGCAGCTTTAAGTTGATTCAACTTAGGAGCTTCAACTTAGCTCTCTATATTTATTCGGCCTGTATTTATCCAGGCTGTCTTATTGAGATATAAGATCTCATTTGCAAGAGAGACCTGCTTTGATAAAACATTAGATAAAACTATTATATCTAAACCTCGTCTGCTTCATCTAAATCAAGATCCTAGAGTTATCTACCGCAGATAAAACATTCCACTGCAGATTGGCTCTAAACAGATGAAAATTTGAACTAACCTTAAACATTTTTTAACGACAGAAGTGTTAGCAGCATTTCAGTGACGGCCGCTTGTCATCACTGAAGGTTCAGAAACTTACAGAACCTTCCAGAATCTTACAGGAGCTGTTTAAGTTTCGCCTCAGTATGCTCTATCTGCTCTAGTTCTGGGTGGAGAACACTCGGCCCATCTGCAGAGAGTCAGTTTGACCTTATGGGTAGGAGATTGGTGTCTGGAGCTCGGCCATCGCACCACTCACTCCCTGTCTGCTTTCAGAGGAGGGTCCAACCACTTCATGCTTACACTCCACAGACCTTGACATTTCAATTGGTAATAAACTCTCCTCTCTCCTCTCAACTTGCCAGAGACTTTCTGAATGTGGGTGTTTCGCCGTTAAGATTTGATTTTTCTGCATTCAGTTTTCGCTCACTGTTACACATGCAATAACGTTTGCTTAGAACGCATCACAAGCATAGGTTGCATAACTATATATCAAAATAACAGCAATTGAAAAGCTACTTAAATTTTGTAGATGTGTTAAATTATTTTATTTTCATAAAATGTATGTTGGTCTCTAAACAAAAATCAACTTTCAGTTGTACATTTTGTCCTTGGATACTGAGGAATAAATCATATTTAAATAAGCTCAGATATTAAACCATTAGTGATAATATTATTGTAGTCAAATATCAACAGCAGAAAACAGATAAATAACCAACTTTTCTAACCAAAAGGATTTTCTAAAAGGAACGAGGAATAAGCTGTCAGAGTATTATCAGTTAAATGTTTAATTTTATTAACAATATTATTAGTGCATGCCTCTTTCTCTCTGAAACTCAAACTTATGATTTTCATACAAACTTGGAGGTCTAAAAAGATCTGACTTCAGGCAATGAAAAGTTTTGATAAGAAAGAAGAAGAAGAAGAAGAAGAAGAAGAAGAAGAAGAAGAAGAAGAAGAAGAAGAAGAAGAAGAAGAAGAAGAAGATTTTTTTTTTTTAACAAAACGTTTATTTACGATGATTTAACAATAAACTTACATAATAATCAGGTTAATGAAAACCAAATAAAAACAATAAATATTTACATTAGCAGCTTGTTAAAATTAAGTTCTCCCTGATTAGAAATGGTGCACAGTACATCATTAAAACCCCATAGCTGTAAAAAAGCTCTCATATTCCCAGTGGCTCTGTGGAAGCAAAACTCCAGCCTCAGCCTAGCTTTGACGTTGCACTTCCACAGAGCCACGGCATCCAGATGAGGACCAGCCTGGAGTCTGTCTCTTCGTTTTAAATACATCGCCATTTTGGCTTCAGCAATTTAAAAAATTGCTGGAGAAGAAGAAGAAGAAGAAGAAGAAGAAGAAGAAGAAGAAGAAGAAGAAGAAGAAGAAGAAGAAGAGAAGAAGTTAGATGAAGTTCTTCATCTAACTTATTTATTTCTGATTAGACCAAATGTAATGTTTCTTGCTTGTTTCATAACTGGTTACTGAATTGTGTTTTTATGATGTAAATTGCCTTGTTGCTAAAATGTTCCAGAGTAAGTCAAATAAACTTGACTTATTTGTGTCTGCAGTTTGAAATATGTAACGACATGTTAACAACTAACAATATCTATCAGATAGTTGAGATCAAGGAAAACAGATCAGATGATCAGAATCAGAATTAGCCTTTATTTATTTCAGTAAAGTCCATCCAAAACAATGACAGACAGCATGAGACGTGGCAGACAGGAGCCTGAGGCTGCAGCCAACTTGGGAGGTGATAAGGAATCACTGTAATTCAAGCACTAGTGGAATTTATTGAACAGGAAAAAGACAAGAAATAGGGAGGAAAAGGAAGTGAAAGACATGCAGGAAATGGTTCCAGAAGAGGAACTGAACCAGGACAATCACACTGAGGACTATAGTCTCTGCAGATGGATCATGTGTTCTACCAACACCCTACTGCTGACCAGAGTCTGTACGTCACCGCTCATCCAGCCAACTGTTCATCCCTCAGCTCAGTGGAGAGGGAAATCTCTGCACATCAGGAATGAAAATGTTCAGCAAACAAATGTTTTTTGTTTTGTTTTGTTTTTTGTTTGTTGACAACTGAAACCCAAACATGGTGCTGAGGCTTGTTTCAGTGCGTCTGTTTGGACTCTCTTCTTCTTGGTTCTGTGTGTCAGTCAGTCAGTCCAGACTCTTCCTTGGGTCTGGATTCAATCCCCCTTTCATGATCGGGCCTCTGCTTGTGACACATTAAACAATGAGGTTCAAAATCTACAATTTTTTTTTAACTATATTGTTTACATTCTCAGACAGAAATGTTTCCAAAGCAACCCTGGGTGAGGTATCTCTCCAGCTGAAAGCAGCAGTCTAATTCAAGGTTTCCTGACATCCAGTCAGCATTTATATCAAGTGCTAATCATGTTCTACAGCAGCAAAAAGAGATTATTAATTTGAAGGACTTTATTAGAAAAACATCCGTAATGGCTTTAGGGTCACAAAAGTCAAAGGTTTTAAAAGGCAGCAGATAACTGTCAGGAGGAGGGAAGTGGACTGTTTGGCTCAACATGTCTCCTTAAAGGGGCAGTATTATGTCATTTCTAGAAACATAGTGCCATTTTATAGAACAATAAAGTACCTATGTTACCTTCAGTTGTTATAAAAATGATGAATATATCAAATATGATTGAAAAGAAATTTGGTAATGTAATTTAACATTGTGAAATTGGGCCTCTGTCTCTTTTAAAAAGTACAGATCTGAGGAGGATGTAGTCTTAAAGGCGGATCCCCGAGGCGTTTTGCACAGCTGAACGGTTGCCATAGAGACTAAAGAATTTCTCAAACATCAAAGCAACACTGTAGGTATGTTTTTGAGGAGGAAATAACATCATAGCCTGGATCATCATCACATAATGCTGCGGAACCGATCACTTCCCTCTTCAGTGAAGTGAGGATGATGCTGCATTCAGGTTGTTACTATGCAGGTAGCAGTTGGTTCTAGGAAAAATGTCTTTTACTTAATCACCAGATAATTTAACTCTTACTGCCAATAGCTGCATAATCAACTGGTTTATCAATCAATCAGTCAGTCAAATTTTATTTGAATAGCATATTTCAGGAGCAAGGCATTCCAAAGTGCTTTATATCATAAAAACGCAAAGTCTTGCAACATAGAATCAACAACTGAAACATTACATTTCATCAAGTGCCATCGTTAAATTCTTAATCCGTTATGTTGCAAAAGTAACTCCAAACAGGTGGCTTTTTAGTCAAAATTCAAAGGAACTCAGTGATTCAGAGATTTTGCAATATTTTGGAAGTTTGTTCCAGATGTGCGGCGCATAGAAGCTGAATGCTGCTTCTCCTGCAAAAACTGAAAAAAAAAAAGCTCTGTTTACGATGGAAAATCTAAGAAACTCAGGCACCTAGCAATGCTCCTACCTGCTGTGCTCAGGCAACACTATGACATGTGAGATACAGCCCCTTCGTGTTTCTGCTTTCTCTCAGTGGATAACAAGGACTTTACAACGTGGCGTCTGAAAGACTGTACGGGTTAAATGCTGGGATAGAAAACAGAAGTGTGACACATACATGTAGAGCACATGTGAAGTGCAATGAGGATGCAGGAAGATCAGGGGCAGGACTGTGTGAAGTTTACATTAACACCATGCAGTCTGGCTGAAAGTAAAGCCATCACTGGTAGTGGACAGCGTGGTGGAGGATTTCCCCAGACAACCCTCCCAAATTCACTCAGAGTCTGTTACAGACTTTAACATCTATAGAGGTAACTGAGCCATGCAGCGTCTGACATGGAGCTCTTTGGGGATTTTGTTGCTCCTTTGAGGAATGCACAGTCTGACCTCGGGGATATTTCAGAGGGATGTAGTATCTTGAATGCTGACCTCCAGATGCCACAGCAGCAGCTTCCTGTGTGGTTTGCTGTGGATTTCCTGCTGGTTGCAGCACTTCTTGCCTAATTTTAACAGCGTTTCTCCCTGCAGCTCTGCTCCTGCAGGTGTTCTCAGTGTTTCCACCTGTCAACTGGAGTTTTTTTTTTTTTTTTTTTCCAACACCACTTTCAACAAATATCATTATCTGATGGAGGAACATTTTCCTGTCCTCTTTTTGCAAAACTTTTCTATTTTTCTTCATTTTAAAATTTAAAAACATGAAGAAAGTTCTTTAAAAATGACAACTTTTCTAGTCCAGTAGATACTTATCAACAAATTATAAGTTGTGTTTTTTTAAAAAGGCACTTGCAAGTTTTATTTGGCTGGATTAAAGGTAAACATGGATGTTTGCCTTTAAGCATCAATTACAAGTGCATCAGATGTTTTTGTAATTACAGCAAAATAAATATAGATAATTGGTAAAAAAAAAAAAAGTATTGAAAATTATGTTGGTTCCACGTTTTAACTAAACACTTAATCCCAATAAAATACAATAAATTGTATAACTATCAAATAATAAAATGGGATAAGAAAACTTTAGCCAGCCGCTGCAGTTTGGATACATTATAATAAACAGTATCAACAGTTTTTTCTTCACTAGCATTGATAATATCTGCTAATGACATTAGTGGAGATCGCTTTTCTGATTAACCGGTTCTTAACTATATCTTTTGCTGCATCATCTAATTCCAGCTTGCCCTTTAAAGCAATGCAAAGCAGAATTAAATTGAAGTTTTTAAAAATTGGTGAGGATCTGTTCTCTATGAGAAAAGGTCAACATTTATTAATTTTAACGTAAGATTTAAAATTAAGAAAACGGTTCTCTTCCTTATCTCCACGACAGTGTGCATAATTCCACATGTGTGAAGGTCTGAAGTTGCAGCTTGATATGTCAGTCCTGCATAAGAGCAGAACAACTTTGTGCTGCCCTCATTTCCTCTGTCCCCTGTATCTCTGCATGGAGCTTGTTTGTGCAGGACGCCTGCATGACCCTCTCTCAGCGGCCAGCAGACAAGCAAAGAGGTTTGCTTAAGACGGGAGTAATGACTGGAGGACCACTGCAGAGCTGAATCTAAACTGCTGACCCACGACATGCTGTCCTCAGACCGTGAGAAACGGGCCTCTTTCCATGCCAAGAAAGTGGGTGGCCAGTCCTCTTCCTCCAGAGCAGCACATCACAGGAGTGTGCTCAGTTTCAGGCCTGGAGGGTTTTTTCTACCAGGCTGCTTGTGTTGAATGCACATGCTCCCCCTTTGGTTAAGCTAGCACAGCATGTTTTGTATGAGTGCAATGTCTTGCAAAAATATTAGATTTGTGCAACATATCAGCAGATATTAATCAATTTTTTAACATATAAATGTTGGTCTGACAAATAGAGCCGGGTCGATGTTAACAGATATTTATTTCCATCTTGTTGCCATTTTTCTGGAGCGGGAGTGAAGGAGAGCTGCTATGGACAAGTGCTGCGAATTAGCTGTTGCTATTGCACCATGAGGCAAACATGGGACTGCTGTTTTATTCAGTTTGTCTATGTCAATGTGTGTCTGTCCCTATCAAATAAACTTGAAAGAAAAAAAAAAGGCTGGTCACTGATGGTGATGCAGCAAAGGGCTGTGAAGTAGTGAAATATATGCAGTACAATATTGGTAAATATTGGTTATCTGCCATAGCAGTAAAATTTATATTGGATTTTGATATCAGTCCAAATTTTGAAATCGGTGCATCCCTAAAAAATATTCAAGATTATTGCTGGTCAGAATAACTTTTTGACCAAAACATACAAAATATTGTATGTTACCATACCCAGAGTGAAACTTTGTGATGGCAGCATCATACTGAGGAATGTTTGATTTTTTTTTTTTTTTTTGAGGAGGGAAAATAAAGCTGGATATAGATGATGGAAAAATAGCTGGAGCTAAAACCAGATCAGTCCTGGAAGCAGCAGACCGGAGACTGGAGCGAAGCTTCAATTTCCGGCTGGACAGCAACCCGACGCACAGACCCAGATATGACCACAGCAGATGGATGAGTTAAAACAGTCTGGCTGCATCTGGAATCCAATTGGGAATCTGTGCAAGACTTTTAACTGGACTGGACTGGAGCTGCTGTGTATAAAAAAGAAAAAAGAACAACAACAAAAAACAAGCAATAAATTTGGTCTCCAGATGTGCACAACTGGTTCTGACTGAATATCATTGCATGCTTGTCAGGTTTTTATTTGTTAACTATATTAAAACACATGTATCGCTTTACTTTCATATGCACTTTTTGCAAAAGACAAAAAAACCCATCGTATTCACTCGTCGTGTTGTGTATTCACACAAAGAAAGTGAGCAAGTGAAGAACACGCTGCATCCACAGTCACACAGTGAAGTCGTTGGAAATTCTTAAGAATTCTGATTCTGTTTTGTTTTCCTGCTGATTCAGTGAGCTGACACTGAGCCCTGCATGCCACAAGCTTGTCACAGAGTGTGGAAGGCATTGTGCAAAGCAAGGAGAGCAGTGTTCAGGGAGCATAAGAGGCTTCTCTGTCCCCCTCAGCGCGGCGCTCACAAGAGACGGGGAATTCTGCTCCCTGGGTTCCAGAGTCAAGGGTCACAGTCCGTGTGAGATAGCTGCGGCCCGATCCTTTCTGTGCGTGAGTCACCACATTACGCCGACACACGAGACGCCACATGTTTCCACCGAGTTCACATGAGAGCAAATGTGCCGTCGATTTTTCACCAAGGTTCCCACAAGCCTCTGTTTTCTCGCTCAGCCCTGCGAGCTGCGGGTTCATGCAGCGCGAAGCGGCGAGCAGGAGACGTGGTTCACGTCAATTATCTTGTAAAAACGGCGAGTTAAGTGGGCCACCTGTTTATGATGTCCATGTGTAATGAACAACAACAACGGTTTCTTGTTGGAAATAACTGGCTGCAACATTGCAGAAGGAAACTGGAGGACACAATGGTTTCGTGGTGAGCAGAGGAGCCCTTTGAAGTAGAGCTTTGTTTGTTTGACATAAAAAAAAAAAAAGCTGTTGCTGGAAACAAATGAAATTCTGTAAAGTAATGAGGTGATACTGGAGCATTTTAATATCCAACACTATATTTTTAGAATGTTTTAAAACTGGTCAGCTCCAAGATCCTGGAATTAAAAACTACATTTGGCTTCTCTGACTGCTGGGCTTTTAAAAACTGGAATGTCGTCTGAATCCAGTGAAAATTATTCCAAATATACTCTACAAAAAAGACTCATTTTAAGTCATATACAGTCACAAGACTCTTTTGTTTAAATATTTGGACATTTTAATATCAATCTTCACAACACGGAAAATTAAAGTAATTTTACCAAGACTCTGTAACATGCCATTTTAAAGGGGCAGTTTTATGTATGTTCCAGGCACAAAATGTAATTTCATTGCACAAACAGGAAAATGTTACCTTCAGTTGATATGAAAATGCTATATATATATATATATATATATATATATATATATATATATATATATATATAAGGAACATGCAGTTACACCAGCTGTTTGCTAATCACTACTGCCACTAGTCTGAAGGAACTGAGAGGGGGAGGGACCTTTGTGAGAGCAATTTTGCACAATCCACTGCCTTTAAAACAAGCAGTTTTTGGTTCAGGAGAATATTTGGTCACCCCGACATAAAAATTACAGACAGCTGTATCACGTCAGGTCATGTTTAATATAACATCACTCATCATTCTGAATGAGGTTTGATCTGTTTAAACCTTGGAGCTCTGGCTGCTGCTGAGGTTAGGCTGTCGAGGAGGCAAGTTCACCCTAGAAGCAGACAGCAAGATGCTAAAAGAAGTCTCCAGAACTCCTAAAAGGAAAGCCATATTAATGTTCCTGGTGTAGTTATACAAATTCCCATGTCAATCTGTTATTTTCAATTATGTTTTACTAAAAAGTGAATATCAGAAGGTTTCTTTAAACAGAATATTTCGCCTGAAAAAAAAGAAAAATCTCCGTAAATGATTACTAAAGCAAGTATAAAAGATCCTCGAGATGTAAAGGTGAACGTCTCTTCACAGTGAGCTTTCTTCTGCTACCTGGCAGCTCTTCAGCTGCTCGAGTGGCTGAGCAAAGTGTGTTTACAGTCCCCTGATGAGGGAGCTCATCATGTTTGGTCTTCCTCTCCCTACAGAGTCGGTGAGCCAGAAAGAGCTTTTCAGGTTCAGCTCTGTTTGGATGTTTGTGTTGCTGGTTCAGTCCAGATCTTTGGATATCATTATTATTATTATTATTATTATTATTATTATTATTATTATTATTATTATTTTTCAACCAGTGGGAGTTTATAACGTTATGACTTCACCATTGTAAAAAAAAAAATCATTCCAATTTTCTTGGAGAATGGGCGTGATTTCTAACACTAAGCACATTTTGACAAAAAAGAAAGAAAAGCCATGAGGTATCCCAATCGATGCGATGTAGTCAGACCAAATCCAACGTTTTGGGCTACATATAAAACTACATAAAAATTGCAAATGTGCAATTTCCCATTGCACATTTGCAATGGGAAATCATTACTACACATCAACCTACACACATCATCACAAAGGTGAAAACACTGTGGGGGTGCTTGGAAAAATTCTCATTGCAAAGATATGCAAATCTAGCAGTAACACACTCAAGTAGACTGACAGCAGCAATATTCTCTATGACTTAAATTTAAAAATCAGGTTATTTTCCATCTAACGCACAAACATGCATTACTTTTTAATAGTTTGTCACATTTGATCCAGATACAACACATTCAAGACTGTGGAAGTGAAAGTGACAAATAGTGAAAAGGTTTAAGGCACGGTATAGTACAAATGTTAGAGTGACTTAGGTTGTAATCATGCAGCTCAACTTCTCAAGCTGAGAACTCTGTTGTTTCAAACAAGTATTTTTTATGGATATCTCTCATGTGTCAAGTACTCTTGGTGGGCAATATTTTTTGAATTAGTGTTTGAGTTAGAGTTTTTGTTAAGAACAAAGTACAACTATCTGAAATCCATGTGTCAAATAAGTTGCTGTAAATTGTTGCTTGTTTTTCTGTCTTTGCTGTCTGAATGCATTTAAAATGGCTTCAGAAAATCTCAACATTCCAGCTCAAGGTTTTGAAAAAGTTACCCATCAGCTGACCTTAGGATAAAATTAAAATGAGATGAATGCTGGTGATAAAACTTCCTTAGAAAAACCAGTTTTTATCCCTCCAGCCGATAACCAAACTCTTCCTCTAGCTTATCTTCTGCTTGCACATTCTGGAACTGCAAGCAGCTCAACCTAATTTTCAGATGGTGAACGTTCTCCTTCTTCAGCACAACTTTGGAAACTGGGGTGGGGGGGGGGGAAGGAAAACAATTTCTTCATCTCGCGATAGCAGCTCGCTGAAGCAGCCGCCATATTCTGTGACAGTATTTTGATTCGTATCTGCTGGAAGTGAGGAAAAAGAAAAGTGAAGGGCTGCAGAGGGGAGGGGGGGCGAAGACGAGGAGCTGTCAAAAAGTTCTCTCGGAGTCTCTGTCAAACAGCAGAGGGCTGTGGCTCGGTTTGCCTCCGCTTCTTGCTTTTCCGAGGACACAGGCCCGGGGCCTCGGTGTTGTTAGCTCTTCTCCCAGTGAGCGCCCGGACCCCTTACGGCTTCTCCTCTCCCAGCTCCGCGGCCCTTCGGAGGTCCGGCGGCGGTCTCGGGTGTTGAAGGCGTCCCGGGGAGCGGCGGCAGCGGTGGAGACTGGAAGGTAAGTTCCATTTAATTAACGAGACTTTTCCATTTAGCGACAACCAGCAGGGAAGGATTTAGTCTAGTTTTTCTGGAGCAGAAAAACAAATTGAGCGTCTTCCACGGCAAGTGTTGTTACGTACGAGTCACACTGCCAGAGAAGAAAAGTTTGATGTGTGGAAAAACTTTTTGTCTCCAGCAAGCAGCTAGCAAAGTCAGCTAAGCTTAAGGGTTTATAGACCGTCGCCTTCCTGGCCGAGTGAAGAAAAAATTAAAAACTTTCGAAGCATTTTCTGAAAGTTTAACGTATGTGTTAATGGCTAAATGTGGTAATTATTAGCCGCCTCCTTAGAGTTTTACACTGCCAGGCGCTACATGTTTTGTAGCTCATGTTAGCCCAGGCTACTTTTTCCATTGAGCTCTCTGTTGAAACCTCGCAAAAATTAGTCAAGATGGAAAGGTTCAATCATTAAACTGTAAACTGACTAAGCTCCTTCACCCGGGTTGGTTCATTTCAAATCAACAAGTTTTTCTCCTATCTAATAAACCGAAGTTATTTTGAATAATGAGATAAATACAGTTTAGTGTCTCCACAGATTATTTTTCCTTTTTGCTGATAGATACGGTTCAGGTCTGGGACATTGATTTCGGAAGTATTTTGATTTATCGAAACCTTTGTTTTTCTGTGATGGAATGATAATGCAACAAATAATTTAGTGCACAGGGTTATATTTTAGTAGCAATGTTTTGACATGGATATTTTTGTGTTCTTGAGTGCTAATAATTAAAATTATAATTTTCACAGCACAACATGTAAGCTTTGAGAATATTTTAGTACTGTAGTTTGTTTGCCTAAACTGTCCCTACTAAAACAGTTTTTTTTATAACGAATTAATATCTAGTTTTCCATTTTCATTATTCCATTAACGTTACAGTAAACTAGTACAACTGGCAGTGAAACAACCCCACAGCATGCTGCCTTTACCGCCATATTGCATACAATGTACTTGACTTACACACACACACACACACACACAGAATTTATCAGCATGGCATCAGTGAAGGAGAACCGTCTGTCTCCAGAAGCATCCTCCCAGTTCTTGATCGTGTAAAACTTGTTTTACAACAGATAGTAACATGAGCGCATCCAGTCCATGGCAGATTTGAGCTTTACTGCCTCCTGGGTTGTTATGGAACATTTTAATTTGTTTTCTTCCCCAGCAGGACATTTAGAGTCTTCTCCCAGACTTTTTATTTGTGAAGTTGCACCCAGTTGCAGTCGTTTAAGCTGGTCTTGGAATATGGAGGTGTTTAGAAATGGCTCAAAAAGCGCTCAGTTTTCACTGAGCGTTTACTGTGCAAACCGATTTTTATTCAAAGAGGAGAGAAGTTTGCATTTCCCAAGATCGTTCAATTTAAAAGATAACCTGGAACCTTTAGCATCTCTTTAAATCTTAAGTGATTTTGACTCATTAGGGGTTAGCAAAACCCAACGACAAATTAAAAATGGGTCATACAATTTTTGTTCTAAAAAAAAAAAAAGTGATGTTAAGGCAAAGCGGGGTTCAAATAATCTATAAAGGCCTTAAGAGAACACTGTACTGCCACTCTTTAATCTTCTGACTTCTAGGTTACATGGCGTTTTCAGAAGTCGTTTGTGTTGCACAACTTTGGCCCAGTAATGAAATATTCAGAGACAGTTTAGAACGAAAGTCCTCCTGGTTGTCCAGGTGACTGTATTTAAACTGATGCAGGATGAGTTGGTCTCAACCTTTTGCAAGCCGCTGATACGAATGCTCAGTTGGTGCGCTTTGTTAGAATGATGTGTTTGGCCTGAGATAACCCTACAGGAGAATGTTGACTTCCTTGTCATATATTATTTCTGTGCATGTGCAGCCTCTAAAAACGTCCGGCTAGATGGTGGGCTACAGAGTTCTTGCCACCTTTGAAAACCAAAGGGACGTTTTTCATCATCCCTTTGCAGCTAAATAAACTGTCTTTGGATCTGCTGATGTTACCTAACCATTTGAAAAAAGGCAACTTGTACTGTAATTTTTTTATGACTATCTACAGTAGGAAAAATTTCATTTTTAGCATTTTATTTTTGTTTTTAGGTTTTAAGATAAAGAAAACTGTAAAAACTTTGCAAAAGAAGGAAATATTCTTCTGTGGGATATGGTTGAAATTATGTAAAAGGAAAAAAAGAAAGTCCACCAGATGATGAGAAAAATAAATGTAAAATTCAAAACAATTGTAACGTAAAGAACTGCTAAAACTTGCATTTACATTTGTTGGTTCTTACCTGCTTAGATTCAAAGTTATTTTTACCCTACTTTATCTATTTATTTATTTTACAAATTACAAATATCTTTAAAAAACTGTCTCTTATTTCAATCATTCCTTTTGTGACTTGACCTGAATTTAAAGTGGAAATAAATGGCTGTAAAACAGGCTTGTGAATAAAATGATGGTTGGCCTGACATCACTCTGAACTAGGGGAACCCAAGGAGAGCTTTAGTGGAAAACAAAACCAGATTTTCTGAAAACTGAACTTTCAAAACAGAAAATTTGATTAACTGATGAAATTGATTGATCATCCACCTGTAGTTGCAACCAAACATACAATATTTACTGTCATAATTTGTTTGAAAATATACAAAAATAATTTTTTGTGCGTTATATAGCTGTTGTTGAATGATTGTAGCTGTGATTGCATTTAAAATGATTCCACTTTGTTTTATTTTTGAGCCGGTTAAGAAACTTACTGAACTTTCTGACATAATGATGTTATCATGACATCTTCAGACTTGGTGCAACTATATCTCACTCTGAACTAAATCAGGGTTTCTCCTGTGCAGAGGTTGACTGACCTTTTACTTTTACTACTTTGACTAGATTCAGAGTCACTTCTTTTTTTTTTTTCCTTGCAGAACTCTGAATGCCTCCAGTTCAAACCTGCTGTTAACAGCTAAACTGTGAGAGTATATGTCATTCATTAGCAGTTTGTGCCTGCCTTGACTTGCAGTCAACACTGCACTTCCTGACCAGAGAACTGCCATGGCCAACTGTTTATAGGTGCAGACCCCTAACTGAAACCATGTGTGCCTGTAGCTGGGCAAACGTGTTGCCAGGAGACCTCGCTGATTTGCCACTCTGCAGAGACCCAGCAGTAGCTGCTCACAGCGTTCGTGGTAAGTGCCAAGTCAGGATTTTTGTGCAGCACGAGGGGCTAATTGCCCTGTTTGGATGTCGGGAGGTATCTGCAGAAGGCCTGAATGAACACGTAAAAGAAATGTGCGGATCAGTAAAATAGGAGCGTCCTGCGTTTGCGCGGTGCTTGTTGACGCGGGTATGAATGCTTGTGTGCAGTAAACAAGTGCTGAACTAGGACTTGTTCTTGAGTGCAAACCAAGTTTGTGGCTTTCTGTTGCGCCAACACTCAGGAAAATAGGTTTTGTTAGAGGGAAGAGACGTTTATCACTTCTAGTTTGCACAAATCTCCATGAAAACAAATGAATGGCAAATTTGCAGTTTCATCTATTTCTCTATTCGCCTCTTTTAAACAGGGAGGACGGTTATGTCCTTGGACTGAGTAGAAACATGGAGTGGAGGAAGAACTCGTTCCGATCCACAATGTCAGTTTAACCTTGGGAAATGATTTCTCTGTTCCCGACTCATTTCAGTTTCTTTTTAAGGCTGCAGATACTGGTTTAGTGTATTTCCAGCTAAGGCCCGTCACCTGACCCCTCAGACTGCTCCATGCTCGCGCTCTCTGTCAGATAAGTAAGTACACAGGTTGCATTTCCCACTGAGTGTCTCTTTTGGTAGAGTTGTGGAGCTAGCTCCTAGTCCAGTAGGCAGAAGGAAGGATCCATCATGTTCATTCCAGCAGATTCAGGAAGAGGGCCCGGGTGTTGGGAACCCTCCCCCCTCCTGACTGTGTGGCTGTCAGGAACAGAGGCTCCTGCTGGAGCCCCCTCCCCCTGTCCACTTCTTCTCTTTAAAAGGAGGCTTCCATTACATGCTGCTCATGCTTCTGGTTGGTCCTAGGGTGAAAACGCATTGGCTGGTGCAGACACTGTAGGACTCTGTGATGTGTATGATGTATGTGCAGTGTTCATTTCACAGTTAATGTAGGGCCAAATAAATCTAAGCGTTATGGAAACTTTTCAGAAAGACAAATCTTTAAGAACGTACACCCTCTGGCCACTTAAAGCTGCTCTATGAAAGTTTTATATATATATATATAGATATAGATATAGATATACACAAAAAATGTTTTTTACACATTTGTTAAAATGATCACCATGTCGTGGCAGTATGAGACAGATCATCTGTGAAAAGATCAATCTCCTCCGTCTTCTCCCTGAGATACCATTACTATCTGAAGAAATGCATCACTCCCAGTCGGAAACGAGCGATCAGAGCCAGGAGGAGGGTCTTAGTGCTGTCAAACATCCTCATGCACTCACTGCTCAATGTGCTAATGGTGGAGAAACAACTTACAGGAAAAACGTTTATCCACTGTCATTGGTGGTTATGCTAACTAGCCTGAGCATTCAAAACAGTATCTGCTAGCTGCAGCATAGCAGAGAGCAAGAGTTAAGGGAAGGGCGAGCAATGCCACACGGTGGATGAATGACAGCCCAAAGACCTGCCTCCTGGCTCTGATTGGTTGTTCCTAGATGGTACCAGGAAAAGGCAGAGGAGCGGGATTTTTTTATTTTTTTATTTTTTTTAGTTTATCTGTCTCACCATCCTGTCACTATGGAACTTTTATAAGTATTTTATTTGTTTATATTTTTACATATTTCTTTAAGTATGCATAACTGTTGTAAAAGATTATTCTAGTAATTGAGTAATCTATTGATTATTCTGATGACTAATTGAGTAATTGAATAAAAAAATATGGATAAAATAAAATATTGGTAAACTCTGACATAACAGTATTAACATTGGATATCAATATCGGCTCAAACTTTCATGTCTGTACATCCCAAGCAATTATTTTTCCGTATCTTATAAAATTAAGCTTTACCAATAATCAGGTCATTTTTTAAAGTCAACCTGAACAATAGTTACACAAAAATCTGAAATTGTATTCAGTTTATTAATAAACATAATGAGGAAGCAGACTGACATTGGGGAAAAAACATTCCTGTGTTTACATATTAACCCTCAGAAGAACTCTTACTTTTTTGTGTGTAGTCTGGTAGAACCTCATGTTCCTGCTCTACAATGTGCTAATCGTGGAGAAACAACTTACTGTTCCAGGAGAACTGTTTACCCGTCGTCATCGGTGGCCATGCTAACTAGCCTCAGCATTTATGACAAGCTCCTCTTTGGTGAACCAGCTGTAACAGAGAGCAGTGGGGAGGATGAGAGCAGTGCATACATGAGCTTGGTTGACAATGCTGAGACCCTCCTCGTGGTTCTGATTGGTTGAGTGATTAAGTGCAGATGGCAGAAAAAGGAGCTCTTTATTTCAAACAGATTATCTGTTTCATATTATAGTCATGATATAGTGATAACTTTAAGCTATATTTAAAGAAAAATAATTAAAAATAACAATAATAATAATAAAAGTTACCTACTGCAGCTTTAATTAGGTACATGACCCCCTTCTGCCTTCACAACTGGCTTAATCCTTTGTGGCTAAGATTCCACAAGGTGCTGGAAACATTCCTCAGAGGTTTTGCTCTTTGTTGATGCATCACACAGTTGCTGCAGATTTGTCAGCTGCTAATCCGAATGGAAACCTCCAGCTGCGCCACATCCCGATGCTGCACTATTGGATTGAAATCTGTTGTCTGTGGACACCACTGCAGTTAAGTGAAGTCACTGTCATGTTCCAAAAAGCAGCTGAAGATGATATGTTCTATGTGACATGGTGGATTAGCCTGCTGGATGTAGTCCTTAGAGGTTTGTACCACTTGGCGTCATAAGGTCAAAGGCCTGGTTAGCAATAATACTTTTCATTACGTTTCATAATACGTTTCATTAAAAGAATGGTAAATTGTGTCCATCACAAGACCTCTGTTGCCTTTCTTTTACTCTGAAGCAGTCTGCCATTTTATCCATTTTCTGTAAACCCAAACAATGGTTGTGAGGAGGAGGAGTATTTAAAGAGAACATTTCAGGGCATTAAATTACAAAGTCAAATTTCCTTGAAGTTATATTTGATATATACAGTTTCTTGATTGTGCTATAAAATGGCTCAATGTGACTGGAAAATACATAATACTGCCTCTATAACAAAATTATTGTTAGCTGCAGCCATTATTAAAAGTCACTTTAGTACCTTTTCTTCCCCATTTTGATGCTTGCTTTGACCTTGGGTAGGTCACGTCTAAATATGTAAATGCACTTAGTTTCCAGTGTGTGATTTGCTGAGGTGTGTTAACAATTGAACAGGTGTGTCTCAGAGAACATTTATGGCCCCCATCGTAGTGGAATATATCATTGTGTCTGCCAGGGGCCATTATGAAATTATTCCCAACAATTTATCACGTTGACCTCATTTCTGTTAGACTGGGTCTGTAGTGTAGTGAATCAGCTCTGCATTGTAACATGATGTTTACGATGTCATTTTTCAATCCATAAAATATGTGCAAGCTAAAACATTTACTGCGATGGAGGACTTGAAGTAAGTTGATTCAATCTTTGACACTAAAAAATAAGCATGGTTGATAGAATTGTTGCCCCTTTAAGAGAAAATATGTTTCAATAACTTTGATTTAAAATGAAAAGTAATATTTATTCCTGCTATTAGGAAAAAAATGGAAAAAGATTAACGTATTGATTATTGAGCTGCATGATGAAGTAGTTTGAAGCTCCGTTGCCTTGCAGCAGGAAGGTTCTGGGTTCGAATCCTGGCATGGAGTCTTTCTCCATGCAGTTTGCATGTTCTCTGGGTACTCCTGCTTCCTCCCACAGTCCAGAAACATGACTGTTAGCTTAACTGGGCTCTATAAATCATGTGTGTGTGTGTGTGTGTGTGTGTATGTGTATGTGTGTGGGGGGGTTATTTGATCTGTGTGTGTGTGTGTGCTGGATTGGTGACCTGTACAGGGTGGATCTTGCCTTTCGAAACATTTCCTTTGACAACACAAACTTAAATGAAAATATAGGATATAGACACACTAAATTGTTTAAGTAAATGTGCTAACTGTACAAGACATTATAGCTTTTCGCTGTCCTAGTCTTTATATAGAAACACTAAGAGCTCATATTATTTGGGTAACTACATAAATGTCTCTGTAGAAATGATCTGCTGTGATCATTCTTTATGTTGCACTTTAACAATATAGACCAATTCCCACTGTACCATCTGTAAATCAGACGTTTGTTTAGCATACACAGTGAGCAGCCAAGTTCTGCTTGTCACTGGACTAACTGCTTAAATGTTAAAGAAGCAGTTTAGATAAGGACATGAGGATGCATTCAGATTAGGTAATGGTTGACAAAAACTATAAGTGTTTGATAAATGTGTAAGATTATGTTGTGGCGTGTTGTAAAAGTCAGCAGTCATATTGCTGTTGTGAAGGGAGCTTTCCACTCCTGCAGAGTATGTTTCCATCTGATCTGGAAAATAAAGATAAGTGCCACTCTTAGTTTCCATTTATGTTGCCTACCGCATTATTGTTTCTGTCTGGCACTTCATAATTTTGACTGCCATTTATGGAATTTTACATATTTTGCATATGTTTGAGTCTTTTGACTCTTTTTCAAAGGCTCTTAATTCGACTGATGTCATAAATCAGCATTCCCCAGCTTTGGGCTGCAAAGCGTAGAGGTTGTTAAAATATTTAGCACATGTATTATAAAAAAAAAATCACTGGATTTATAATTTTATTAGATCAAACTCTTTGGTCCTTGTGTGTCTGCAGGAATCAATATGCTCTATCTAGATTGATCACTAGTTAAAGACTAATTGAATATGTTCTATTACTGTGAGCTCTGACATTTTGTTGGCAAGTGATTGGTAAAACCGTTGATGCTGATGAATTTATGAATTAAACTATCAAAATAAATCACTAATATTCTGCCTTCTTTCTGAGCCAACTGCGGCGGATGTGAGCTGTGTTATTTCTCTGAGAAGTGAGCAGCATAACGAACATGCTAAGATGCTGGCTAGCTAATTTTCTCTGTCTTCTCATTTTCTGTCCCTAATGTCCTTTTCACAGAGAGAGGACCTTTGTGTCTCTTGCTGCAGCATCATTCTATACGTCAGCTGAATCGGGGTGCACGTGTGGACTAAGTTATCTTTCATCTCGTTTCAAAAAGGATTGGGACCTCTGACAGCATCTATTTTTAAAGCAGAATTCAAACTCAACCACTGGGCTTTTTAAGTGGCCCTGCCTGCTGTAGGCCCTTGGTAAATTATATCCTAAACACTCTGAGTCTCTCTACAGATTTCATTGGATATGCGATACTTTCAACATACATTAATTTGACAGACATTGGCCGTTCTGATGAAAGATCCATATTCATTTCCACTGTGTTCATTCTGTTTCCTACAGTGACTTTAGGATACTAGAGGAGTTGTAGTTTACCTTCTCCTTCTTTTACTTTCCTTTTTGAAGTGAATTGATAAAGGCAGCAATAACCACATCCTAAAGTCAGGGTGTGCATGCTACTCTTCCCCCATACTGCTTCACTTGACCTGAGTTTTGGGTTTAGCTTGTATGCCTTCCTATTCTTCTGCAGTGTCTTGACTTCTCTAAAATGGCACAACGTCTCAAACAAGTTACCCACACTTTGACTCCAGTTGGTCAGGTCTAATTCAATTTGCGTGGGCAATTTATGCAAAGAACCATTAAACTAAAACAGGCTGTTCATCAGGTAATCAAAAGTCATTCATCATTGAAAAGCCCAGATCTTTGCAAAAATGGGGATTTAGTGTCATTTTCTGTCAGCTATCCACACCTCTGTGACCTCCTGATGCAAAGGAAAAAAGCTATCGCTCTTTGAATGTGATCCAATTGTTGAACTGCATAAGCAAGGCCTCTTGCAGCCTACCACTGCTGCTGAGGTTGGACGCAGAAAGACAACTTCTTAAAAGATCATGAAAGGTTAGGGAACAAAACAGTCAAGCGGTAGACCCCAAGTTTGTTTGACAGATAACCAAGGTTTGTCTGTCAAACACAGGTAGCAATAACCACATCCTAAAGCAGGGGTGTCAAACTCCAGTCCTCAAGGGCCTCTGTCCTGCAACTTTTAGATGTGCCTCTGCTGCACCACACCTGAAAATAATAATTAGGTCATTAGCAAGGCTCAGGAGAACCGATCTACATAGGGAGAAGGTAATTAAGCCATTTCATTCCACTGTTTTTTACCTGTGGCACATCTAAACACTGCAGGACAGCGGCCCTTGAGGACTGGAGTTTGACACCCCTGTCTAAAGTCAGGCTGTCGGGCTGTGCTTGACTTTAGTGTGTGACCTGATCAAACCATGGTTTGACAGACAAATCTTGGTTGTCTGTCAAGACACGGGACGATCCCCAGCAAAAATGAAGAGAAGATTGTGCCAACTGCAGTCCCATAACCCTCATGACAGAAGGCCATTGTTTGTGTGGTAATGACTGGGTTTTTTCAACAGGACTTCTTCCAAAGAAATACCGTTCCCTGATCTAAATCCAATTGAGAATATTTGGGGTTGGACGGTAAGGGAAGATTACAGAAATGGACCCCACTTCTAGGCAGTGCACGTTCCTCGTAAAGCAATCTACACCAATGTGATCAACATTCCCTGTAACCTCCTGAAAATACAAGCGTCAAACATTCCCAAACAAAGGTGATTAGGGCAGGGCATTAAATAAAAAAACAATATATATCGCTGTAGATCAGTATCAATATGTCCAATAAAATTTTCAATGATTTCACTGAAATCCGATCCAGAACTGCACAGCATTCTGGGGGATGTAGGCAGGGGAAATGTTCTACCCACTCAACCCCTCACAGCCTGCTAAGCAAGCTTGGTGGCATCAGCTGACTCACTCACTCTTTGGTTACCTAGTAACAACCTGCTAAGTAACATGTTTCATGTTTTGCCTCTGTGTCTCTAACTGCTTAAAAATAAAAAAATAAGTACATGAAGTGAGAGAGTGAGCACAACAGCTCAAGAGGAAACTGGGTAAAACAGGAAAGGTCATGTCACCAGTTTAGCAGTATTTCAGATATTTAAAGCAAAAAACCAATCAATAATTATCAATA
>NW_015113220.1:225050-225835 GCF_001443285.1 Poecilia latipinna
CCCTCATGACAGAAGGCCATTGTTTGTGTGGTAATGACTGGGTTTTTTCAACAGGACTTCTTCCAAAGAAATACCGTTCCCTGATCTAAATCCAATTGAGAATATTTGGGGTTGGACGGTAAGGGAAGATTACAGAAATGGACCCCACTTCTAGGCAGTGCACGTTCCTCGTAAAGCAATCTACACCAATGTGATCAACATTCCCTGTAACCTCCTGAAAATACAAGCGTCAAACATTCCCAAACAAAGGTGATTAGGGCAGGGCATTAAATAAAAAAACAATATATATCGCTGTAGATCAGTATCAATATGTCCAATAAAATTTTCAATGATTTCACTGAAATCCGATCCAGAACTGCACAGCATTCTGGGGGATGTAGGCAGGGGAAATGTTCTACCCACTCAACCCCTCACAGCCTGCTAAGCAAGCTTGGTGGCATCAGCTGACTCACTCACTCTTTGGTTACCTAGTAACAACCTGCTAAGTAACATGTTTCATGTTTTGCCTCTGTGTCTCTAACTGCTTAAAAATAAAAAAATAAGTACATGAAGTGAGAGAGTGAGCACAACAGCTCAAGAGGAAACTGGGTAAAACAGGAAAGGTCATGTCACCAGTTTAGCAGTATTTCAGATATTTAAAGCAAAAAACCAATCAATAATTATCAATATCAACAGATATGAAATCATGATATGATTTTTTTTTTATTTTTATAGAGTAATGCATTTTTCAGCCATATCATCCAGCGCTAGAGGTGATTAACGAATGCCGCAGTGATTCATTATGG
>NW_015113220.1:230273-253332 GCF_001443285.1 Poecilia latipinna
TTTTTTTTTTTTTTTTTTTTTTTTTTTTTAACTTTTCATTTTTATTTTCAGGGATGTTTTGAGCCAGCCTATTGGACGGCCTATTTCAGTTCAGTGGCTGTTTGCAATTAAAATGCTTAGATCTTTCTTTTTTGGTCTCACTGCCATTTCTTAAGGGTAAGCAAACAAAGAATATTGTATAAAGTTACTAAAGCTAACCATGCAATAACTAATAAGATGCTAAAGACAGTTTAGAATTTCAACTCTGTAAATATTTAGTTTAAAAATTTTTTATCAAAAAGCCTGTTTTACAGCAGCCCTTCTAACTGCTCTTGGCTGGAAGGCTAAAAATGAACTATTTTATATTGTGGTAGAACTCAGGATCAACAGGTCCAAACTTTACAAAAACTGGAAATTGGCCACAAATATCCCAACCATCAAAAGTTTTTAGACAAAAGTAGGGTTAGTCTCGTTGCCCAGTCGTTCTGTTAAACTCATAATAGGCGTTTAATGTGATCCTGCTTGAGATATTAACACTGCGAAATAGTTAAATACCAGCTTTTTATGTTTTATAATTTTTTTAGATTGCCTCTGCAGAGACATGGCTATGAAATAGGATAGTAGCAGCGCCATCAATTAAAGGAACACAGTGGTGCTGCTAGGCTGGCTCACTTTGACTGTACTATTTAAACTAATTGGAAACAGAGCCACTAGTGTCTGAAACGGGCAGTGTTGGAGCTCTTTAGCATTGTTACAAGCTTTCATTTCCACCCCTGCTTCTTTTTTATGATATAAAAATGGAAGTCAATGGAAGTGGCAGACCAGCAGGATTGCATTGCCTCTTGCAATGAAGGAGGAGAGCATGTTGTGTTCCAGCAATCTTTGCAGGATAAAAGGAGTTCAGACTTCAGAAAGCCTACTTCCTGTTGTTGGGGTGAACTGTCTGGTGGGGTATTTACTTTTATGCAAAATGAGCTTTGCATCTCGTCTTTCAAAAATGGTCTGGTGTTTGTCACAAACAAGGAAAATGCCGTTTAACTGTAACAGCTCATTTGCTTGTTTACTTGGTTTCATTCACAAATCTTCCTGTCCTTCCTCTTGCACCTAACCGCAGTGCTGTTACAGCAAGAGCTGCCGCTAGAATGTCAACGCTGTGACGGCTCACAGTAAGATGGGTCAAGAGTTATCTTTGGTCTCTGCGCTCCCTGTGCAGACAGAAGTCGGTGCAGCAGAATACACGTGTGTGACACAAACACTTCCTCTCAGTGTGTACTGCTCTTACCAACACTGATCTTCAGCTCATTCTCACATTCGACTCTTTTAGTTTGAGAAGCAGGCTGCAGAAAGTGTGCATGTGCTAAATGTAAAATGCTATTTTTTTTGTAAAAGGTGATTGCACTAAATGAGACATTGAATTATTGCAGTATTTGATGACCATATATATAAAACATACCTGGAGTCCTGCTATATATATATATATATATATATATATATATATATATATATGAAGGCTATATGGTAAATTATTGCAAAAAATAAAAAGATGCTTTTTATTATTTGTCTTCAGCTACTGCAAAAGGTTTGCAAAATTATTCTAATTCCCATCTAATACAATTCAGAATCGATTTAAAATGTTCCAAAATTGATTTTAAAGCAGCAGTATTACGTAAAATTAACTTTTTAATCTTTGCATCATGTTATAATGTTATTCCCTCATCAAAAACATACCTGGAGTGCTGCTTTGATAATTTCATGCATTTTTGAGAAATCCTGTAATCTCCCATGTCAACCATTCAACTGTGCAAAATGCTTGGTTGGACTAGGCCTGTCTCGATAACAAATTTTGGATGATAAATTGTCCCAAACGTTATTGTGATAAATATTGTTGGTTTGACACTATTTTCCAGTAATATAATGGTAATGGCAAAACAATGCAAGAACACATTATCAAAGATCAATAAACTTTACATTTTAAAGTCAGCTACTTCAGACTGGCCAGTAGCAATTAGCAAGCACCTGGTGGAACTGCTGATCTCAGTATTCAAGCTACTTCTCAGTGCTACGCTTTTAAAGGGTTAATTGAGGAGCTCGTTGTGATGACTTTCTGAAGTGACACAGAGTTGGAAAGAGCAGGACTGTCTTAGAGACAGAGGCCCAATTTCAATGCGTTAAATTACAAAGTCAAACTTATTTTAAGTCATATTTGATATACAAGGAATTTCTTTACCGAAACTGAAGGTAACAGTTACTTTATTGTGCTATAAAATGGCACTATGTTCCCGGAAGACCCACGATACTGCCCCTTTAAATATTTAAAGAATGTCATCTATGAATGCCCTCCATTTACTTGTGTCTTCTGAAGATGCTGTGCAAAGCTCACTACTGTTCTCTTCTTTCATATGGACATTGGGACTCCAGGGCAGCCCCTCACACTGCACTCCACTTTATCACTCAGTTCTGTATCAGCCATGGCCTTGATGCTTCTCGCCCAACAAATGACTTAAAAGAAACCAAGGCTTTGCATAAAATACTTGTAGAAAATGTTTTTCATCTTTCTGCAGATGTTGAGGCTTGAACACAACCTGAGTGTGGCACATCCAGCCTGGTCTGGTTTCCAGGTGTTGTCCTGACCAAGCAGGGCAGACAGAGGTGTGTTGGATTGAAAGCAAGTATTTGTGCTCACTGGGACATGACTTGATTTTGCCAACAAAGTCACTAAGTTGTGCATAAATCTGCAGCTAGCCCAGCCAGTTCCTCGCTCCAAAGCCAGACTGGGCACAACACACCAGCTGTGTGGGTTTACAGATCAAACATCTAATCCATCATAAAGTAGAAACTGTTTAGCTGGAGCTTCACCAATCAGAGTTTTTGGGGTGAACTTAAGAAATTACAGATTTTAGCAGAATAATTTTTCTCTAACCTTCTTGCCATTATTCATTGTTTATAGGAGCAGAGGTGATGCCCCACTGTGTGAGAGAGATTAGTCCCTGTAAAACTTTGTTTTATTAGTATTTTGTAACAAAACAAACAAAAAGCTTATGGTGTTGACAGTTTGAGCTGTTTTTTCATTAGATATTAGCACCATTAGCATCGCCAATGTTTTGGGTTCTGTGGGAATGTAGACTCTTACCGTAACTAACATTTTAAATAGGCCATCAACATTTTCAATCTGCATGTTTAATGGCAAACAGAAAAGGATAAAACCACTTTGTTTACGTGTTTTCATCATGTCGCATAATTTTTAATGACTTAAAACATGAACAAATGTATTCATATGTGATTTTAGTTACATTTCTTATATTACGGAAACACACACTGCAACTGCAAAATTTTGTTTTCTCAACATTAATATAGACGTATAAAGATTATGAGGTTTGTGCAAGCTTTGTTATATTTCAGCAGTTATTTGTGGTTAACATGAACCATAAATGGAAAATGTATGGCAGTAGTTTTGATCAGGACAGTAATTTATAGGCCATCAGAAAAAAGTTTCCATGATTATTCCCATTTACTGCTCAACAGTTATGTCCTTTATTTAAATTTTACTAAATGCAAAAATGTAGTAAAACCATGTTGTAAAGGGGCAGTATTCTAAAACATAAACTTTTTTGAGCTTTTCATCATGGTGTAATGTTATTTCCTCATCAAATGCATATTTAGGTTTACCTTGTGGCAACCATTCGGCTGTGCAAAACGCCTTCGAGGACGAAGCACCTTCTATCATAGAGCAGCCCTCCCCTGTGACTCCTTCAGACTAGCCAGCAGCAGTTGGCAAATACCTGGTGGAACTGCGAACCTCGTCGCATAAACTCAGTGCAACACTCCTAAGAATGATGTTAAAGGCTTGAAAGAGGAGTGACGTGACAACTTCCTAAACACCGCATTTCCAAAGGAGCAGGAGTTTTTAAAGAGATCAAACCCCAATTTAAAGGTGTTAAATTACAAAGTCAAATTTCTTTTAAGAGGTATTTTATATAAATATCACATTTATAACTGAAGGTAACATCGTTTCTTGATTGTGCTACAAAATGACACTGTGTGTCTGGAAAATGCATAATACCGCGCCTGCAAAGAACATGCTGTTCAGTTGCACGTACAGATCAGTTGTTTTCGATGCATGTAATGTACTAAAAAAGTCAATATTTCAATATAATCAATACAGACATTTTTTTAAGCTATTAATCTGTATCACAAGTGATTATGAAGTGAGCTGTTTCCCCAAATGTGTACATCACAGCAGAACCTCAGACTCAGGTGCTCAACCTCTACCCTTGTCTTACCGTGGCTTACCTGATTCAATAATCAGTTTCAAACTGATTTCACATGGCCAACGCAGCAATTGGGGTTGCACAGTATTTTAAATCGCAGTCGATATTGCAATATTAATATCTGAAATATGGCGATCATAAGACTGCTGGGATGCAAGCTTTGGCTGTATATTAGATTTCCAGCACCATGCATGCAGATCTTGCATGCCAGTAATATATCTGACCTGCTGGGTGAGCGTTCGCTGCCTTTCATGCACACATTTCATGTATATTTTTAGTGCATGAGATATTAACGCTCATATGGGCTGGAAAGGACATTATGATAGAAAAGAACAGATCATCATAATGACAATCAGTAAATATGTCGCATTTATAATGTAACATTTAATTACATTGAATCGAAGGTACAACCCTTTCATTAGAAATCTTAACACACTTAGCAAGTGATGTCTACAGTTTTCTATGCAGGAAAGTGACTCGGTTTATTTTCTAAACTAAATAATTTCTGAATTACTCAGGATTTACTGGTTCATAGCAATAAACCGGTGAATCATTTATTGGTTCTTTCTGATCTCTTTTGGAAAGAACATTGTATCTTTAAAATTGACCACAGTATTATTGGCAGTATTAAGATTTTTCTTATTTGTGTCAAGTTTGAGATGCATTTGATAAAAATGACAATGGGGTTAGGATTAACCTTACCATACTCTCAGTATTTGACCTTGTGCTCCTCTAATCTGGAACAAAAGTCCAGAAAACTAAAAAAAAAAAAAAAAAAAAAAAAAAAAAAAAAAAAAGCCGAAACACTGAGTTTCTTTAAATCGAGGCTAAAAACATCCACCTGTTTAGTGCTGTCTGATTCATAACTGGAACATTGATTGATGTATTTGATGTCTGCTTGATGATGGTATTTGAGAAACTGCAATGTTAATAGCTGTTTTATAATTGGTCACTGTATGATACTTTTAAGGCGGAAAGCACTTTGAGCTGCCTTGTTGTTGAACTGTGCTGCGCAAATAAACTTGACTGATTTCAAGTTTCTTTTTGGCATTTTAATAAACCCAGAGTTTTGATTTGCATTTTTCCAAATAACCTTTTAATGACAAAATCTGGTCAGCATTAAAACCTGTTGTTGCAGCAAAACCCCCCCGAAAAACCTGATGTTAGTCTCTTGTGGTCAAAGAAAAGGACGGTGACCTAAATTTGTTGAATTTCTCAAGAAATTTTGGGTGTGCACCTGGTCCTATCTGCAAGTTTTGTTTCCTTTTTATCTCATCACATGACCACAGTTTTGCGAAATGCTGTCTGTTACTGACTCTCTTATCTGCTGAATAGTTGTGCCAATGTCAGCTTCCTAATCCTAACACTGTGTCTTTAAAATGAATCCAGCATGTGCATGTTGATAGCTATGAATATGCAGGCTTTTTTAAATCAGTTTTGTGGAGCTATTGCTATGACAGACTTATGACCTTTTTTTGTTAATACTGGTACAACAGCAGCACTGTGTGTAACTCCTCTATCCCAATGTTTCATGGCATAGAGTGACTAATTATTCCTGGCCCTTGTGAAATATTGCCCCCACCACTAAGGCTGGGACCACTTACTGCTGTTGGTAAGACCATCCAAGTCGAGTAGCAGAGCATGACTTGAATGTTTTGGGATGGCTGGATTAAGACTGAATAGCATTTGTTGAGTGGAGGAGTCACGTGACGTCGCTGCTATGTGTCTTTTGGTTGGCCTCAAAGTGGAGAATGATACTCCTAACAGCTGCGAGAAGCATTTCCGGTGGAGGCTTTTCTGCTCAGCCAGACAGATGGAGATCCAGCAGCACACTCCAGCAGAGATGCATCCATCAGTAACTGCATGCTCAATACAGTATACCTCATATACATACAGGTTTTCAAAGTGTAATATCGCCCTGGTAACAATCTGGAAGCCCCACTTTGATCACAGCTCTGCTTTTTCTTTTATCAAAGCAGTGTTCTTACATTGAGGGCATACCTGAATGCTTTATGGGTCAGATTTTGTTACTGTGTGATGAACAGTGCTTAGAGTTGAGAGGTGACTGCCAGGCGCTGCCCCTCCTCCAGGAGATCACCGTTTAAATCCAGGCTCACCGGAATGTGGATGATTAATGTTTTCTTCTACTTTGGTAGCAAATGAGGCTGTGAACTATGCAGACAATAGTTAGTGAATGGTGACTAGAGAAAATATAATTGTTACATTAAAAATGGACTCAAAAATAACAAATTATTTATATTTTATGACCGCTACTAACAGTTATTTTTAATAATTGGTTACTTTAAGATAAGATTGAAAGACAAAAAAAACTTGGTGGATTCTGAAAATTTTTCATTTAACCACTTAAGCATTTTATACAATATTAAAAAGAAATTAAAGGATGTATGTTAAACAATTCAGTCCCCTTTTTAAATAAGAGAATACACATTTTATTGACTAAAATCCAATAACAGCATTCCTTTAGTGAACACTTGATTATTTATAGCAAAGGATGCAACTAAAAATAATCTTAACATCAAGATGTGAAAGACTCGGACCTTTCTGCTGGTCTTAACATCAGTACAGTGTAGGGCTGATCTGTTGATTCATTTTTGAATTAATTGATTAATAATTGGATAGCAAAAGGTTCTGTTTTGTTTTACAGAATTTGAAGCAGGTGAAACAGCCACTTGAGGAGTTCTTGGTAGAATAGATTTGCAGACAGCTAATTATTACTTTTATCTAATCTATCTTATGCAGAATGTATATATATTTTTTTTTACCAATTATTCATAAATACTGCTTTGTCAATTTTACTCTTTCAGCAAAGTGCCTTTTTTGAGTTTTACACTCCAGTTAACGATTAATTGATTACTAAGTTACCCAGTGATCCAATCGAGTAATCACAATTAATCCGATTAATTGTTTCAACCCTAAATATTTCTTGAATTAGGAAGTATTAGTGTGAGATGCAGGCAGTGGTGAACCTCAGAGTTGTGTGTCGGTTGATGAAAGTGTGAACGACTTCCTGGTGAAGGTGGGGCTGTGAATTGGGATTGACAGGGAAGTTATGTCTGGTATTTATGACTTTGTGTATCAAGGACAGGGTGTAGTTAAATCAGCAGACAGCACACCAGGTATTAGTCAGAGTACAGACTGATCTCATGATAATTAGCTGCAGTGGGGTTGGGAATTGTATGAAAAGTAAATGTTTCACTTTTCCTATTTTTTTTTTTGTTTGTTTGTTTGTTTACCCGCAACGTCCAAATGAGCCAGAATCTGAGCTCTTATGTAGACATGGAGGTTTACTGCTGTAAAAATGGTCTTAAGATGTGACCTGTGTACAGAAGAAACATGCAGGTTTACCGCCCACAGTCCAAGTCTACAATCCTGACAAACATCCTTCAATTCAGATCTTTGACTGTAATATGACAAAAATGAGTTGTCTGGAGTAGGAGCATTGCCAGACTCTGAGTCAGTCAACCTTTAACTGACTTTAAATTTACCCTTCCTGTTCAGTATTTCCCACCGATCCTACTGTCTGATTGATGGTCTTTTACCTTTGATTAGAAGCAGCAGGGTGACTTTTTGTCCTTTACATGCAGGCTCCAGGTGGATCTGTCAATGAATGACAGTTTTCAGTAATTAACCATCATGCTGGTTTTTCAAATCAGCTGTCCTTAAGTTGGAACTTATTTATGTAATGTGGTTATTATTTTGGTAATGAACTGATATTTGGTCCTCTTTTTTAGTGGATAGTGTTTAACTTTGTTCTTTATTTTAAAACATAAAGTTGAAAATGTTACTAAATCTTAAGGACAACACAGTTCGGGTATTCTCATGATCATATTGTTAAACCTTACTTGTATTATAAGCTTTATGTCTTTCCTTTTTACCTGCTTCATTATGTTCTCTTTAGGACTTTTTAAGGATTCCTACTGGGTAATCTCTCTAGATCAGCGCTTCAGCGCCTGTTTCGTCTGCACCAGGACTCACTTGAGTGCATTCACACCTGCGGACCAACGGGGGAAACAAACTGTGTCAGATACGAATGCACCCCAAAGTCAACTCCGGGTGTTTTCTGTCAGATTTAGGACTGAGATGTCTAAAACCTGGATCTGACTCTGGTAAACCTGTTATTGTGGGATTTACCCGTGTTTTGAATCACTATCCTATTGAAAAACTCATAAAGCACATTTTTATTCAAAATGTCTTTGTATTCCAAAGAGTTATTGATTGATGCCATGCACTGTAACAAGGCTTCTGGGGCTTTTTGTATCACAAGTCCTCAACCACACTTAACAGACACAGCACATGGTCCTAGTTGAAGCCCCATCAAGCGCTAGCTGTTTGCGTTTATGATGGTAAGAAAAAAAAGATTTTTCCAAGGGATTTTTTTTTTTTTTTTTTTTTTTGCAAAAAACTGGTTTGCATGTAGATGAGTGATTTATACTGAGACTTGTAGATCTCAAGATGCAACGTAGGAGTGCACTGATTGAGGTTTTCTGGTCGATACCAATTTTTTGTCTAGATATAGCAAGAAAGCTGCTCAATTGGCAACAATGGGGTGACTATTGTTAACTGTGTATGTACAGACATGACCTGGTGGGCCAGTCTGTCGGTCAGACCTGTCCCAGGACAGCAGAAGAGGACCTCTGCCCTTTGCTGAGGCAGATAAGATCAGTGGATAATAAGATTGGTTTCACATGCATGTATCGGTCAATCACTGATCTCTCATAATTAAGAAAATCTGCGGCAATAAATTGTTACACCCTGAAGGTAAATTGCTGCGGTTTTTCAACATAGAGCTTCAAAGATTGTATCGCCTCCATTGCCATCCTGTTCACTGTGCATGTTGGCTGTTCCTAACTTTATAGGCTCATGCTGTTGCTCCTCTGTTTGCTTTATGTTCAACCGGTACATCGCCTTGTTCCACGATTCTGCATTATTATGGCCATTACTGCTCTGGACCTGCATACTGTGGTGTAACAGGGGTACGCAGACTTTAACTCTCCCATTCTGTGTCGGGTCCTTTGACTTAACCGCAAGGCGTGAAGAACATACGGTACATAAATTTCAGATTAAAACCATGATCCGAAAGAAGCTACATGTGCACTCAAGAAAAACAGGAAGTCATAGAATACCATTGAAACGTTTGTAGACATTCAGATCAACTAAAGTAAACTTGATGGTTAAGTTTTGTTTTGGAATTAATGGTGTAAAGAAAATAAATGCCATCAAGGATTTCATTAAAAGCACCTTAAATTACTCAGTTGATTTTCTAAAATTGTCATTGTAAGATTATTCTACCAGATAAGATGAGTTTGTTACGCATCTTTGTTCTGCTGGGCTAAGAAACAAATAAAAAAAACTTGCAGATGTAACTATTTTTATCAAACAACCTCCAGGGCCGTTGGTGATCTTAGTGTCAGCCTTCTTAGCTAACACAGCACACCTTTATCTGCATCTTCATCTCTTTTTAGTGCTCAGCCGCATGCTTCACATTATTCTGCCTGTCAGAGGAAGAGCAGATATGGAAATACCACAGTGCAGTCTGACCAGTTGTTACACCAGTTACACACATCATCAAAAGGTGTGATTTCAGTGGCTAAATTATTAAAAGCAGTTGGTTATACAGGCTAATGCTAATTAGTTCTGCAAAAAAATTTTTTGCAACTTTATTATTGTTGCACTGACTGGCCACATTCAGTCACTGAAAGAACTTCTTTGACTTGTTCTTGAACTTAAGCCAACATTAGTTATGCACGTAGCATTCATTCATGTTAATGCTTTAGAATGTATTAAAAGCTATTAAAAAGTACAACTATTTTACCATCAAATGTAGCCAGATGAAACTTTTCGAAAATGTGCCAAATCTTCGGTGATATTCTGCTAATGTAAAAAAAGAAAAATGCACAATTTTGCAATAGCTGTTTTCATTAAATAAGATATTAATTTAAAATCACACATCAATAAGCTTGTTCACGCAATAAGTCAATAAAACTGACGGTGGTGGATGTAAACTGTTACATATAACAGATGTATACTGCTTCTGGGAGTTTAACACCAAGGTTACAAAACAGAGTAACCCTGGATTTGAAAAGGTCAGTAATTCTCCTGTAGTGCAAACATGCAGGACAGCATAAGCTAACATATTAGCAACTTGTGATGACTGGCTGATGGCTAAAGACTGATGTGAAATAGGTGGTGCACCAATAAATCGAAGTCTTGTCCAACAATCTTATCTACCTCTGCAAAGGCAAGTTAGGTTTTTCAATGAACTGTGATCGGTGCAACCCCAGCATGAAACACTGAAACTATGACCACTGCTCCCCCTCTCTGTTCCTCCAGTCTGTTTATTAGTAAATAATTAGTGGCTACTGCGGCTAATAATAAAATGAGCAAAGGTTACTAAATGGAGGGTCCAGAACAAGGCTGAGAATTAGAGCAGAATTAGTCAGAACCCATAAAAGCTTGCCCTGCTGACTCGGGTTGATGGGAAAATTACCAAAAACTGAACTTGGCTGCTGCTTAATGTATTTATATGGACTGGAAAGCTGTTTACACTGTAAAGTGATGTATTTTCCAATTAATTATTTTACTGGATTGAAACTACATACTTCCATAATGTTCACTAACACTTCTTAATGTTATTTTCAGCACCGTTTTACCATACAAAAAGCAACCAATCTGTTGTTTTCCACCTTTAAAGGCTGCTTTTGTTTGTCTTTTGTTTTTGTTGGTTGGTTTATCTTGACTTGATATGACTTTGTTGTGTGCAGCCCTCCTGCTAATCGGTGCTCCGAAAGAGCACCGATTAGCAGGAGGTGCTTCCATTCTGGCAGCTTCTTCTGCATTCAGTGATGGGAGGCATTTAAAATGGCAGGAGTGGAGGGAGGAGAAGAAGTAAAAACACAGCCAAATGATTTAATTTATATTTGTCAGGAAAAAAAAAAGTTAAACTAACAGTATGTTAGCTTTTTTTCCTTTGTGATGTAAGCTAACTAGGGCTGCAGCTAATGATTAATTTGGAAATCGATTATTCTGAGGATTAATTGGACAAAAACTTGGCACATTCTGCAGATTTTTTTCTAATCACTTAAGCCTCTTCTACACATTAGTAATTCTTCAGAAGATGCAAATAAACAATTTAAGTTAAAAAAAAAGAAAAGAGAAGAAAACAAACATTTTAATTCCTGAACTGCAGCAACAGCATTACTTTACTTACTTCATGTGTGTGGCTAAAACCATGCCACTGGAGGAGTTCTGTGTAGAATGTATTTACAGACAATGAAGGGTGTTTTTTTTTTTTTTATCTCAGAGGCATAATGTATATTTTTGTACAGTTTTGGCTTATCTATCACTCGGAGTGTTTTTTCTATAAATGACCTTTTTTTAACAATTAATTATTATTTCAGTAATGATTCATCATGATTAATTTGAATATGTCTGCTCTAAAGATAACTATGTAAAAGCATACATAGTTTTGTTGAATAAGATGGGAGCAGAAGTGGTTTTATTTCCCTGCTAAACTACAATAATACTATGACTCATTTCATCTGGTTTAGCCTCCTCTTAACCAACCATCTTTAACATATTTTTCCTATTAACTTAAAACTGCTCTTAAAGAGCAAACCTATTTGGCCCAGACAGAATGCCAAGGTAAGGTTTTTTTTTTTTTTTTTTTTTTTTGACTTGGTAGTAAATTCAAGCACCCAAAGCAAACATGATGTACATCATTATTGTTGTTGTTTTTCTCTGGAATGTGTTCCCTTTACCATTCAGCTGTTTCTAACACAGCTGGACAGGCCAGCGTGAGCTGTGGTGGGGTTAACACCAGAGTGTGAGGGAACAGTTGCTGACTCGTGCTTTTTTGGGATGTGTGCTATAGAAGCGTTTTCTAGCAGCTCTACTCTCCCACGTTCTCTGCAGGGATTTGTCAGCTCTAACCTTTACCTTCCTTGTGATTTATGGAGGTAGAATCTGCACTACTGTAATGATGGCCGACCGGCGGTGTGTAAAACATTTGTTTTCCTCTGAGCAAACGATCCTCTTTATGTATAAAAACATTGCACAAAGTGCGTGTTCTGGAAATGGCGGCTGAAAGCCGTCAGAATGGAAAGCAACCCCTACATGTAGCAAATGTTTCCTGAAATTTGATTTGGAAAATGGAGTTTATAGATTATATGGTGCATGCTCAATGAGTCTCTGTCAGGGCTTGTCGCCCGGCAGTTAATGTTTCCACAATGTAAGGAAAAACACTGCACAGGACTCTGCTGAAAATGCCATCGCTACGCACTTTTAACTTATTAATTTCTGACTTTGTAAAATCCTCGCTCCGTGTTTTTTCAGTCCGGATTTTTTTGCAGGCAGCAAAGCAGACGATTAGTGGTTTTGAATAAAACGTTTGATGCTGAGATCTTTCTATTTTAAGCTCAAGCTTTGCTCCTGACATAAAATGTCTAAGGAAAATAAAATGTGGAGGGGCAGGGGTGCCCAGAATTTTTTTTGTGTGCAGAAGGTGGATTGTTTACAGTCTAGCTAGACTGCTACACCTTTTGCTAAATGGGTTTCTTTAGCCTGATTTATTTATCAAAACACTTCTGATGCAAATATTTTTTAGGACAAACTCCCAGTTTAAAGCCTCAGACAGTCTTTGAAAGTAAAGGGAAGTAAAAGTAGGTACATCAATTAGATGTTGTTAAAGTGGTAATACATGTAGATTATCGAAAATACCTTTCTGCTTTGGGCTCTTTGCAAACAAATACAACATGTTGCTTAATGGCTTCATCTTCTTTCCACCACTTTACCTTCTAACACATTTCATACTGCTTTAATCAATAAATGTCACCAATTATGCTTCTACCATACAAAACCTGAATGCCTAGTACTAATTTAGCTAATTGCAGTTTAATTTACTTGCACTTTATGAGGCATTTTGCCCATGATTCACACTAATGGGAACAACTGGCTGAAGCCTGGCAGGCAAATAATTTTAAATTTTGATGCTTAAATACCTGAGAGGGATTTAAAAATGTCTGTAAAGCTTCAGATAAGTCCAAATTAATTAATCTACAAGTGATTTAATGCTATTTAAATTTATAATTAAAACAAATGTAAAGAAATATGAAATAAAATTGACAATAATGAATAAGCGTATTTGCATGCTATTTAAATACTAGGTATTTTTTTACGGTTCAAAATTCAACCATTTGTTGTATTACGTTTTCTTCCATTATTGTTTGATGTCTGCAATGTTGAAATATTTTGATTTGCTGGTTGTGGTTGATTATTTATCCAAGTGAATGCTGTTCTTTTGAGGAATACTTTGGATGAAGAAGACCCGTCTGTGATTGGCTGGTGGTGTGACTTATTTACGTCAACTTCCTAGCGCGTGCCAGAACACTTATTTAGTGAACATGTGGGAGATATATATGTGCTCACATTGATATCACTGCAAAGTCAGGTTGGTGGAACAAATACAAGGTCATACACAGAAAAGAAAGTGTCCACTGTTTTTTTTCGGAGGGTTTTTAAGGCAGATGGACAAGAAATCCCAAAGAATGACATATGCTTGCTGCACTAACGCAGAATGCTAACTCTACAACGCTAATGTCTAACAGCAACTTTAGACGGTCAGTAAAACTCTGTCTGCATCAGTGAAGTAGTAAACCTCCCAGATGACATAAGCTAGTGCTATTTGTTTAAATATTGACTTCACGGACACAAATTGCGCAATTACTGCATCATGTTGTTCTACTGAAGATGCACTTACCACATCTGAAGTTCCAAACACATGGATTTTGGGATTGGGTGAGTCTTTAGAAACAAATAAATAGATCATTCACGACCAGGTGAAAACTTGACAACACTTGAGGCTTCTTCATCAACCTGTGATGGAGCTGCATATTAAAGCTGCTCTGCAGAAACTCCAGTTGGGACAAATATCCAACACTGTCAGGAAAAACTAAGACTGTTGCTGAGAAAGTTGAGTGGAATACAATCAGAATACCAACGTAGACCATGTTACACTGATGAAATGCAGTGTTGTATTTTACTGCATACATATGGCATTCATTTTGAGTAAGCTCTGGATGGGGATTTGGCATCAGCAAATGCATATTCTTAAATATTTTGGATCGGTACCTATGAGGTAAAAATCCTAATCTGGGCATCCCATCTTATACATATATCAGTATTCCAAAGTTATTACTGTATTTATCCAGATTGATATTTGATTTGAGTGGAATTTAGCAGATATTTTATCTCATTAGAATCTATTTTTAGCTGAATCTTGCTCTTTATGCCTGTCAGTTTAAATCACACACTCCTTTGAAGCGGCCTTGATTTGCTCAAATGCAAACTAGGCTTTCTCATTTCATTTAGTTTCAGCTGTGTGCAATATTAGTAGCTCTTTTTTACTGTGAGAAACGGCTGTGAAGATAAGCCTGTTTATGCAGACATGGATGTTGACATTGTCCTTTTCACAAGGACAAACAGATAAGGATGGATGGATATTTAGTCTTGAAGTTATGATTAAAAATAGATGAGAAAACCTGAAGATGATTAAGGTTTTGCTGTTTCTGGTTGTCTGTTCCTGAGCCAGTAGCAGATCCATTCCTCCGTTTCTTTCCTGTTCGTTTTGGCCGACAGTCCGTCTGCAGCACTACAGGTTATCCAGCAGAGATTTGAAGTGTTATATGAAATTAAATGTAAGGCTGCATTCTCACCAGCCCTGCTTAGTCCACTTTAATTAAAGTCCAGTCCGTTTGCCTCAAAAATCCATAAACATAAACATTTTTTAATCTATTTTATTTAGTTGTCATATATGTGAATTTGGAACACTGTTATATCTTAATGGGTATTCAGTCAATTATAGTGTTCAAGTGATAGTGATAAAGTCTGATGTCTAATGTACTGGACTTTGCGAATCTTTCAATAGAGGTTGGAGATTGGAGTTTACTTTTTTTTTCCTGAAGCTTTGTTTTAAAGCTTTATTTGAGCTGCCAGCAGGAATGAAGACCAGAGTGTGTTTTATTTAACGCTGTTTCAGAAAAAATATTCTGTCTCGCCCAGGATCATTCGGCCAGCCAGGCTTTTTAAATATATCAGCCCAAAAACTGCAATCAGTGCATCGCTATCAACAAGTTTATCATTTTATCCACTAAATGCATAGAAAACATGCAAAGATTTTCCTCATGGCTGAGATGGGAATTTTGACCTGCAACTGACGGGCTCCATCGTTGAGCTCCCAGATTCTCCAGAAATCTCAGAAGCTGCCGGATGAACTGAACAATCCTGTTTTGTGTCGCGCCCTCAAGATCTGTTTTCAAAAGGAGGAAAGAATAAAGTATAGAGGAGGAGGGCAGAGCAAGCCGGAGGGGAGGTCACGGGTGAACTGAGCCGGGAACATGTTCACACTGCAGCAAGTGTCCCACGACTTCAACCTCTTTTTCTTAAAGGAACAACCTTCCCGCCGCAGCCACGGCAGATCATTTCTGACCCCGTTAGTAGGAAACAATTTACGCAGAAAAACAAAGTGTTGGATAAACTGCGTCCATGATGCAGAGAGGCCTGGAGTGAACCGTGTTTCCAAAAACCTGCCAGTTTTCCCACAGTGCCGTGGGAGGGGCTGGTCAACCTGGAGAGCTGCTGCTTTTGCCTGCTTCCAATCAACCACCATCTGCTGGCTGCGGCGCTGAAGAATTTTTGATTTCCTGCACACACACACACACACACACATACTCACTCCCCCACCAAGCAAGCACACATGCTTCCACACAATCGCTCTGGTCCCCCTGTGTTTAAATGGTGGGCAGCTAAAAGCATAGCAGGCAGTCGGCTCTGCGGGTTGTGGGAGGCCCAGAGTTTAGCACAGTTAGGGCTCTGCACATAATGTTTTGTTTGTTGCTTTTCTGCCAGCATTGCCTTTGAACAAAACAGCCTCAGCTGCTCGGTAAGCTCTGACTGCTTGGGGAATGTCTTCTCAAACAAATCAGAGGAGTCCTTCGCTGAAGAGCAAATCATTTATATTCCTCTATGATGTTAAAAATAGATCTTCTATTTACCGTAAAGATTCTGATTGTTTAAGACTTTATTTTAAAGAGCCACAACATGTTCATTGAGGGAAGTTGAGTTTTATCCCACCTTTTGCTGAGACATCTGACATTAATATGGTGGGAAATCACTTTGATTCTGTGGCTCAGATCTTTTGGGGGATTAGAAGTGCTTTTGTTAAGACTAGTCTGCTGAGTGAGGTTTCCAAGCATTCCTGTGTTCTAAGGGACAAGCTATTGTCTGTGCTTTCTCAGTCATTCAGTCAGAACTAAATGTAGCAAAAAGGTTTCCTCTGGTTGCATTTTTAAAAAGAAAAAAAAAAAGTACATTTACAGCTAAGCTCCAAATTATTCACCCTGGCAGATTTCAGTTTAAAGTAGTCTTTAAATTTTACCAACATGTTTCTTCTGGAAGTAATATTAATGTTTAGGAGGATCCCAGTTAGAGTCCTGACTTCAATCTGATAATCAGCAGAGAGAGCTAAAGATTAGGGTGATGGCAGTGAGGCCTTCCACTCAAATGCCTGAAGTTCATCAGTGACAAAAGGGTCAACACCAGAGGAAGTCTACAAAATCAAACTGGTTAGTAATTATAAAGGGTTTGATTAATTAAACATTAAAAACTATATCAATGATTTTTGATGCAGAATTTTTAAATTAAAATCTGAATGATTCTACTTTTTTTTATATAGTTGTATCATCTTTTAAGAGAAAGACTTTCTTACCAGAAACAAACTGCTTGGTGGAATTAAAAAGGGTTGGATTAATTTTCTGCTTGTCGGTGAAGGGACCATTATACGTGAAGTATGTTTGCACAACTCAAACCGCGAGCATGACAAACTTGGGGTGTTGATCCTTGGACTGAGTTGTACTGACTTCTTTCTTACTATCACTGAGGCTGTTATTTACTGGAGACAAACAAATTCACACTCCCTGAATCTTTTCCACATTTTTTCACATATGACCAACAACATCAGTGCATTTTATATTGCATTATTGGTGGGAGGAAAAGGATACATGGATTTTAAAGATTTGCATCTGCAATCAGTCGGGATATGCCAAAAAATCAATTTGTATAAAAATCCCAATTCCCATTTATTACTATTCAGAATCGATTTAAAATGTAGCGAAATTGATTTTAAAGGGGCAGTATTATTTGAGCTTTAAATCAGGTTATAACATTATTCCCTCATCAAAAACATACCTGGAGTGTTGCTTTGATTCATGCATGTTTTATGAATCCTCTAATCTCTATGTAAAACGCCTGGGTGGACATAAAACCTACCTACAATTTCCAAACTTCTGCCTCTCAGAGCAGCCCTCACTTAACTCCCCCACTCAGCTCCTTCAGACTAGCAGCAGCAATTAGCAAACACCTGGTGTATTTGCTCATTATAGGAGCTCCTTCTCAGTGAAATGCTGGTAAAAACGTTATTAAAGGGTTAATAGAGGAGCCATGTTGTGATGACTTCCTGAATGTTTCTGCCAGACTTTCTATATTCTTGTGAAAGGTGCATTAAAACTTGTGTGAAATCTTAATTCCAGGCTCATGCAGTAGCTAGCTCTGTACATTGCAGTTGCGTTGATGTTGATTTCTACACTCACGCTTTGGTAGAAGCATCAGATTCAGACGAGCACTATTGATTCCTAACGATACACGAGTGGCTGCAAGCCCAGCTGCTTCCTCTGCCAATTTGTCTCTTTGTTTGTTTCAAACTTTCCTGGACTAAACCACAACACTTAGTCAGCAGGTCCTAGCTGCTGGGTTGCTGCAGGGAAATCAGATGAGATGCTCACTGTTTACACTGTAGGTAATGTTTTAATTGAAGTTGGTTCTTTTTCTGCTTGACATGCAGCATTTAGGAAAGTTTTTTTTTTATGTCTATAATTCAATCCCAAACAGTCAACAACTATTCCAGTCTGCACATGCTGCAGATACAGTGGTGTGATATTTATTTTTCTTTTCCATTGATGTGTAACTTCTTTGTTTACATCAGTATGTTCTGTAGAAGACAGCTCACAAGTCTAATACCAGGTTTAAAGTCAATATTCCTTTCCAAAGGTTTGTGTTCCCTATCTATTAAAGATTGATTTTAGGTTTTAATTCCTCTTCAGAAGTGTTCACTCGGGAGTGAATGAGTTCATTGATGGTGGATGGCAGGCGTTGAGTGGAGCTGTGGGTCAGCGCCTTGGCTGTGTGAATAAAGCCTGAGCAAAAGGAAGCTTTGTCTCTATCAGAGCTGGCGGTGCAGCGCCTCCTCAGGTCCCGCTCCACCGCAGCCCTCAGGGACAGCAGGGCCTAATCTGCCAGCTTCAGTCGGCTCCTGCATTTCAGTGCCAGGCAAGCCTATAATTACCTGCAGTGAAGAGGTGTGTGAGTATATGAGAGAGGGTTTTTTTTTTTTTTTTTTTTTTTTTTTGGGGTTGGGAAACAATCTATCCACATTTTTGACCTGTAATTGGGTCAGTTGTCAACGAGTAAATCTTTCCCACTGCTCTGCAGTTGCCAGGCCATTTGAGTGGACTCTTTAGACCAGATCACTGCTGTATAGTTAACAGAGGAAAGCAGAGAGGGGATCCCCACAGCGGCCTGTAAACAAACAATGAAAAGGTCCATTAGTGGAGGGTGCACAAAGATGGACAACAGAAGGTTGGACAGTTGAAAGTTGAAAGATTTGCTGTTGAAACAAAGGGTCCACTGTTAACATGTTGACTTACGTTTTCTGACAGAAGATGTTGGTTTCCATCCTGGACTCCGTTTCTGACAAATTCTAAAAAAATCTTGTTTGATCTTGGAGTGGTCAACTTCCTCCCTATTTTCATTTGCTGTTTAAGATATATGGGGGCTTCACAGCCAGTCAGGACTCCTTTGAAAAATAGGTTTTTAATTTCAATGGGACTTTTTCTGATTTCAATAAAAGCGAAGAATAAAAACAATATTAACTAGAGATGAACTCAGGATTTATGGACCTTCCTGTTCTCTGGTTTTTGTAAAGTTGTGACCTGCAAATATTAAGGCTACATTCACACAGCAGGTCATGATGCTCAATTCCATTTTGTTTTACTTATTTTTGCATAGTTGTTCGTACTCCTAATTAAGTGCGACCCCAATCAGACTTCTGTGTGAACAGTTTACAAACCCAAAGCGACAAAAGAACATAGACGTCTGATGGAAACTTTGGATGGAGCCGTTTAGTGACCAATTTTAAAGTTTATTCAGCAATGACAGTTGACAGTATCCTCACAAAATCATAACTCAAAGGAAGTTAATGAAAAGAAAGCACAAGTAATTACAGCTTTTTGTTGAGCCTGGACTGCAGCTTCTGTAGAGAAGCCTGTTTGGATGTGGAGTGGGAGCTAAGAGTGGTGAGATTGTGATGTGACGTGCTTCAGTAATACAGACTTCTTTCATAAGTTCATAATTAGACATTTTCAACCATTTCTTACATCTGGATTCACCATGTCTGGCTCTGGTGCATGATTCTGATGCATGTCTCGCATGAAAGTTAGATAAAATGCGACCTGACTGCTCCGACTGCAGACACTTAGTATACTTATCTGACGTATTTCTGCATATGGAAGTGGCACAGAGCGGATTTTCAGGGGGTGAAAACATCTGAATTTACATCAGTCAGATTGTTTGTGGGTCACATTCACCTGCTGTGTGAATGAAGACTAATTTATTTTGCTGAATTTAATAATCCACTAAAAGTGTGAGAACAACATTGAAATCACACAAGGCGTTTTGTAACCACTGCTTTATTATCATTTCAAAATCAAATGACAGAACTGTGGAGTTTGAAGCATCTTACATTTGAGATTGACATAGCTAGCATTAGCAACTATAAACATCAGTCTCCATGTATTTCCCGACTGTATTTCCAATCTAAATCCCAGATTGTCAACATGTTCCTTAATTCTTGGAGGTCAAACATTCAAAAGGAAACAGAGCAACTTTACTGTGACATGTTCCTGTCATCTGCTAGAGTCAAACTCTCTTAAAAGAACATCCTTAATGAATGAATGAATGATCTAAAAATCCTTCAATTCTGGCCAATATCTCTACAACGTTTGTCCAAATGGTTATGTAAGCAGCACCGCCGTGATGTTAACATATCAGCTGCTCTCTTTGAATGAATGAGTATAATCTTGTAGTAGCCTGGTTGCTGTATAGCTTGATAAAACGAGTTTTGCCTGATTCACATGGCAAGATTTTCCAAAACCTGTGAGACCACACACCTGAAGATGAACAGGTTTGATCTTACAGTGGGTGGTGTTGAGACACACAGCAGGAGCAACACACCACACACAGTTTTCATTCAAACATTCAGATGTTTGAATAGTTTCGATAGGATTGGTTAGATTTCCCAAACAGTTCAGAGTAAACAATCATGGCCAACTGGGAAGAAGCTTTGGTGATATTTTGTGGACTATATTTAAGAGAAAAAAACAAAACAATTTAAAGTGATGTTTCTGACATCCTCCTTTCTGGTGCGCCATGACAGTCGTTCATCCTTGTGTTTTTTAGATTCCTCTCAGCGTTTCCCTCACTTCACTTTCTGGTTGGCTAAACGTCACATTCAACAGGTTGTGCTCCCGTTTCTCCTCAAAGGACATCCATTACTCTGTGATATTGGGGCCAAGATAATCCAACAGGAATATCCCTTATTTTAGATGGGAGCAGACTCTTAACACACCACACACACAGCAGAAAGATCTCCTGCAATTAACTTAAGAGCCTTCCTGACAATCGGGTGTCATTAAGATTGTCGTAAGGGGGATGAATTGACATAAAAGTCTTGCTGTGTGAACTAGGCGTAACGTGACTGTAACGACAGAACGCTTGTAAATAACAGCATGCCACATGTATTTTTTGTTTCTAAAAGGAGCCTGTTCCTATTTAAATTCAATATGAAACTTTTAACTCAGAGCACTTGATAATTATTATTATTGTTATTATTGCAGAATTTATTTCACTTTGAGTCGTCTGGAAATTCATTCAGAAGTAACAAACCGGAGAAACTCTCATAAACAGTGTAATCCCTGTGGAGGGCATGGCTTTATGGCCCACTTAGGTTCTCATTACAGTTAGGTGCAGGCATTGGGTATGAGTGTGTGTTTTCTTTTCCGTCCCGCTGAATGAAACATTCAGCTCCTGTTGTTTTTTCCTAGCTGAAACATGAATGTCGGCCCAGCCTTCAGCCACCTCCTTCCTGCTCTTCTTCTTTGACAGCAGCTGAGCTGTGGCTCCTCCCTCTCTCGGCTGCAGGCAGATGTTTGTTGGAGCCGGTTCACAACTTTTCAGTTGTGACACTTTCTCACAGATAAAACAGATGCTTAGACAAAAACTGGATCAAGTGTGATTGGAGGCACACGTCTGACTTTCCTTTCGGTTTAATCTTCAGCTTTAATATCCTCCTGGATTTTCTCAGTAAAATTCCTAGACGTTCCGCAGCTGAAGTCGATGCTGGAGTCTTTTGTGGTTTTTCTCTCTGCTTCATGAAGCGCCAATCAGAATACAACGGAAACAGAAAGAGCTTCTTGTGTCACAATGTTTTGATTGGCATGTTTGAACCTCCCACAGGAGGCTGTTTTGAAAGTGTGCGGTTAGGAGAAAAAGTGTGACAAGACTGAAAACATGGCCATCATGCACTTGAAGCACTTAGAGACAGCTCTGCTCCACATCAGACTTCTCTGGTTCTCATCGCTTAACCCTGTGGTGGTTGAAAAAGTGAATTTAATTCTGTGTCATGCAGCCAGATCATTTCCCCCTGAGTTGGGATTTTCTACTAGGATCTGTGAAGAATTTGAGGCATAACTGGTGCAGCGCTGCGAAACTGTACAGTCTTAAAAAGTTGTGGTTGTTTGGGCTGGCTTCCAGATATGCGTACAGTTTATTTCCTGAGAGCAGCAAAGCTCACTTTGCTCTGTTTCCATGAAGGTTACATTGCTGAACTTTGGTTTTCACCAACTCTTCTTTAACTTTGAAGCTTTAGATGTGATCCATTTGAAATAACAAAAAAATTGGAGCTGGATTTTATATCTGCAACTAATGTGATCAGACCTCATTATAAACATTAGTCTCAAAGTAGTCTTCTAGATAATTTAGACCATTACCTTCACTTGGAGACTTCTATAAGCTAGCATGTTCCATCAAACAAATGCAGAGTTTGACGGCTTAAAATGATCAAACTAGAAACGTTGTAGCAACGCCTTCATGTTATCTGCACAAGTCAGCTCTGGGTCAAGTTGTTCCATTACCAATGTAAGAAACATTGGTACAAGTTGATACTGAAAATAACTTTGTGTAAGTTGTTGCTATTGGAAGAAGATTTAAAGAAGAAGGACTTGAGTATAGTGATGCATCGATCTGACTTTAATATCTGGAGCACTCCAGATATTGAAAAAATTCAGGTATTGTGACAATGTGCCCAATCCATACAGAAATATCTATTTTGTCTAATTCTATGCTTTGTGCTCTGAGCTTTATCATTTATTTTAAATTATATTTAGAATTCCTAATTTCACTTTCGGAACCATTTGAAAGGTTTGTTGCAGTTAGGCCTGTCGCGATAAACGATAAATCAATTAATCGCACGATAAATTAAACCTATCGACCTCATTTTAATTATCGGCTTTATCGCCTCTTCCTGCATTTTTTCTTTTCTTTCTGTTGATGCCACTGAATAAAAAAAGGCTCAGCTCCGGTGCTCTCCACAGACCCTCCCTTCCTCATTTCCTTAGTGTAATGTCCAG
>NW_015113220.1:256907-308972 GCF_001443285.1 Poecilia latipinna
ACCTATTTATGTCACGTTAATGAAGAACAGCTGAAAAGTTACCGGGTTTATCAACTGCGGTAGCAATTTGGCTCCAACTGCTCTCTGTCATTTCTATATTCTTTGCACGAAATGTGCAAAGGATTCTGAAGGGCAATATAGTATACAGACTTCACAATTGGCACTCTTTTGGTTGAATGCAATATTTATTTCCACTTTGGCTTTGTTGTTTAGTTTTTATTCAAGTACATTTTTTATTAATGGAGACTGAGAATCCATTAACACTGGAACTGATTCAGTTTATCAGTTCCAGTGTTAGATACACTTTATTTTCAAAAGAACACATATCTATGGCAGGAAATTGCATGCATTATTAGCCATTTTCATTAAATCAGTGTCAAAAGGTCTTGAAACAATATTATCGTTTATCGAAATAATTTTTTAGACAATCGTCCAGCAATTTATTGTGACAGGCCTAGTTGCAGTTTATTTTTACATGTTTGACCAAGGTAGTCAACCTATTGTTTTAGTTAGTTTCTTTATTATTTATTTTCCATTAACTTTGGAAAATAAGTTACACAGTCAGTGTAATTTGTTACACTAACTGAACAAATTATGGTTGTTTTTAGGTGTTTGACCAAGTTGGTGAAGTCTTTGGTGTATTTATGTGTGCTGTACTAGTGCACAGTTATCAAATAAAAATTGTAATTCAGTACATTTCTGTCTGTTTAAAAAAAAGAAATAAACATTTTAAATCGGCTTACCTGTTTTTCTGTATTAGCCGATATTAAACCTCAGATATCGGTATTGGAAATGAGAAAAGTGGATCGGTGCATCCCTAATTAGAAATTGTATTTTTACAGATTGTTTTGTTGTGTTTTTTCCCCAATCAAATTTTTTAACATTTATTTTTTTCCTCACTAGTCACAGTTTAGAGCAGGTCCAGGTGAAAATGGCCCAGTATCGTTCTCCACAACAATCTCCTGGTGTATCGCTAAACAATTGTTTCCTTTGTGTCTCTGAAAATCCTTTCTAGTTATTGCTTCTGGATTTAGGCCTAGAAAATGTATCAATATAGTGATTAGGGCTGTAGCTCTCATTCCTCCCCAGAGATTAAATGATTGAAATATGATGTAAATACATGTACGCCATGTAAGTACATGGCGTACATGTATTTGGCGTACATGCTGTTTGTTTTTACACATCTGTGGCAGACTGACCTGAGCCGGCTGAATAAGCAGCTTCTTTCTCTTTGCCGCTGGTCAGACGGTGTTGCTTTCTGAGCCGCTGCTGACCAGCAGCACACGGATTGGTTCACCACTGAGCTTCCTCTGGAGACAGGAGGCTTTAGTGTCGCACATTTCACCCTTTTCCTGCCTGCACAGCCACAGCAGCATGGTCCTCCTCATTCCTGGTTTTCTGCTGAATTTGCTCCTTTTCCGACTCACTCATATATCGTGCGCTGCCTGCTTCAGATTTTCCTGCCCTGACCTTGATGGAAACCAATTGTTTTGCAGAGCAGCTTTATTGTTGAACTTGAAATCAAAAAAATATGTCCATACCAGACTACTGTTCGTCCTCCTAGTTTCTTTAATAAGTAAATGATGATGTTAAGAGGAGTTGGAGCGGCTGGTTTCCTGTACAGTCAGTCAGAGGTGGTTTCCTCCCTCTGCTTCTCCTTTATTAAGGAGCTTTGTGGGGAGGAGGCCCTCTGACATGAATGCAGCCTCTTCTCATCAAGCCTCTCTGAAATCTTCTCATAAACTCCAAGACTTAATAAAATGGATGGCCTCTTGGACAGGCTCATGGAAAAACTCTTCAGCAGTTTGTTCATGCAAAGGTTTCTTCAACTACAACTGTAAACATACTGCAGCCATATATATATATATATATATATATATACACACATACATGTGTGTGTGTATATATTTTTTTCTTTTTTTTTTTCCTTTTGTTTTAATATGGTTTAAATACCATTTGAGTTTTTTTCTTCTCTCTGTCTTGTAGTTGAGATGTTCAGGATGAGGGTGGGATTCTGCCACAGCTGATGTTCCAGTCTGCTGACCTGAACAAGCGGTCCTGACCTGGCAACATACGAATGGCCCAGGGAAACCAGCAGATTGACATTCAGGTTTTGCACGACCTGCGCCAGAAGTTCCCTGAAGTCCCTGAAGGTGTCGTCTCTCAGTGTGTTTTGGAGGTAAAGAGGCTTGAAATTACACATAATTAAAAAAATTAAATAAAACACAAAGGAAGTTAATGAAGTTACAAAATGTATTGAAGTCAATAATGTATCACAAAATACTAATTGAACATATTGAATTTTATTTGCTTAGTTATTTATTGGATGGTAAAAACTGATGTTTGATTGGAAAGTTGTTTAGAAAAAATAATAGTATCCAAATATTAAACTGTGATAGTTATCTTGTCATCATATGGTTCGAAATGATCAAGTTGATCATTTTAAGACAAAGTTTTTTTATTTATTTATTTTGTAAAAAGATTCTGAAAAAGCAAGAAATATGTTTGATGAGACAGATACTCCCCGTTGTGCCTAAGATGTTTCATTTCGACTTAAATTTGTCTGAAAATTTTACCCATTTTTAAAATCAAAACATCTCGTATCTGTATCAACCACTTCTACCATTTGTGAGTTATGGTTGTAGGTCACACAGAACCATTCTGAGGGCCAAAAATGGCCCCCGGGCCACACTTTTTACACCTCTGCCTTTAGCTGATGTTCCTGTCTGCTCGTTTTTGTGTCTGTATGCCTGTTGGCTCATATTGATGCCATAGGAGCCAACAGGCCGGAGAGCACAATATATCAAAAGGACACAGATTATGCTGAATTATTTTTCAGTCATTGTGGATTCCAGTAAATCAAGTGGTGTGTTTCAGGTCAGTTGTAAATTACATCACTAAACCATACATATCTTTACTGCTGAATGTCACGTAGAGGGAAGGCAGGATGGACTCCACGGGGGAAATGGACGGGCCAAAGCTACAGATATAATCATATTTTTTTTTTAGATTTCATATCAGAATTGATCTCCACTTGGTGCCTCGATTTTTGTTTAGTTTTGATTTTGAATAAAGCTACACAATATCCCACCAATACTTATAATTGCAATACTACTGCTTAGAGTTGTGAAAAATTATATTTTAATGACTATTTCTTTCTGCATTATCACAATATGTCCCCACTCTATGAATGTGGCCTCTTCGCATCCTCAAGGAGTTCTACATAATGAACTCTAGCATCTGTAACTAAAAACATCCATCAGAGTTACAGTGGCTGTTGGTCCACAAACTGACCTCACATATAATCTTTATACACGACGCCTGAACTATAACAGCATGCCAGTTATTTAGAGATGCGCTGATATTAATATTTCTGTTATGACCGATATTCACTGATATTATGGTTATTTCTCCACTCTTTTGACACATGAAAACAACATCCACCCTGCTGACTTTCTCTCTGCTTCAGTTAAACTCCCCATAATCCTTTGCTGCATCACTATCATTGTCACATGACCAACCTCCTCTCCTCCTCCAGAAACAAACGATGAGATGGAAATGAATATCTTCAGTTACAATCAACCCATTATTTAACATCTTATTTCTCACTTCTTCTCTCCTTCCTGCAGTGCAACAACAATCTGGATGCCTGTTGTAAATACTTGTCCCAGGTCAGTCCAGGCTACCTTTACAGTGACGCCAGCAGCCCCAGCTTCTCTGAGGACCCCAACTTGAAGCACATGACCCAGCTGAACCTGGGCCTGCAGTCTCAGAATGTGCATGTGGCCCCAGACCGGGACGGCCTGAGAATGAATGGCAGCCGGACCCTGGCCCACAGCATGAGCGACGGGCCCCTCCAGACAGGCCAGGCCCCCAGCAGTGACTTTTTCCAGCACGAGCCACAGTCCGCCCCGGTGCAGGTCCCCTCCACCCTCAACGTCTTCAGCGTGATGGAGCCCACGCGTAAGGTGCAGCCCCCGCAGAACCTGGGGCTCTACACACTGGGAGCCAAAGGGCCGAGCGTGGGGCCACACCAGGCCCCCCGTTTCAACCCCATCACAGTGACGCTTGCCCCAAACCTTCAAACAGGCCGCAACACCCCTGCCTCTTTGCACATACACAGCGTGCCCCAGCAGGGCCTGGGCAGCCCTCAGGGCAACTCCATCTTCATCCGGCCGTACGTCAGCCAGTCCGGCTCGGGCCGGCAGAGCCAGCAGCCGAGTGGCCGTGCCCAGTACAGTCCCACTTCCCAGCCCCAGCAGCAGATCTTCCAGATCCACCCATCACCCTCCCCCAGCCCGCGCCCTGCCCCCCAGCACACCTCTTCGCACACCTCAAGGACCTCTCACGTCTACATGCCCATCAGTTCCCCCACCAACCCGCAGGCACCTGCCATTCCCCCCAGCGGTGGCGTGGCGGCATCCTCCAGCGTGTCCTCCTGCCCCCCGTCCTCCTCCTCCTCCGCCCTGCCCTCCTCCCTGTCTGCCGTCAGCCAGTACAACATCCAGAATATCTCCACCGGCCCCCGGAAGAACCAGATTGAGATCAAACTTGAATCTCCTCAGCGGAGCAGCTCCACCACCGCCACAACGGTGCTGCGGGCGAGCGGCGGGCCCTGGTCTGCCTCCTCTTCCTCCTCTGGCTGCCCATCCTCTTCCTCCTCTTCTACTGTCTCCAGCACCCCTCAGTCCATCGGAGGGTCCGGCTCCAGCCGCAACCAGCCCACTGTTTACTTCTCAGCCAGCCCACCCACTGCTGCTAGTGCCCTTTCTGAGGAAGCCATGGTGGCCTCGCTGGGGTCCCGCCCTCAGCCCAAGTTTTACATTTCTGCCAGCGACGACAGCGGCAGCAGAAACCCTCCTACAGTCTACATCTCAGCTAACCCTCAGATCCAGGGGCCCTCGGTGGCCAGGACCATGGGGGGCCAAGTGAGCATGGGCCCCGCCTACATTCACCACCATCCGCCTAAGAGTCGGCCCTCTGTGGGAGGCGGAGGCACAGCATCTTCGCCTCGCGTGGTAGTGACTCAACCCAACACCAAATATACCTTTAAAATCACTGTGTCTCCTAACAAACCTCCAGCTGTGTCCCCTGGGGTTGTGTCCCCGACCTTTGAGCCCAACAACCTCCTCAGCCTGCCGCCGGACCACCACTTTGTGGAGCCGGAGCCCCTGCATCTGTCTGATCCGCTGTCACCGCACAGAGAGCGGCCAAGCGAGCCGCGCAGACTCAGCATGGGTTCTGATGATGCAGCGTACACACAAGGTGAGCAACTCTCCAGCGCTGAGGTGGCTTTGAGTCTCACTGCAGAAAAATGTTTGTGCCCTGGCTCAGTTCCTGGCTGAATAACCCTCATAAGTGTTCAAAATAAAATGTTAGAACTGAGGAGCAAATTTTTCCGACATTAACTTCCTTTTTCAGATTGTCCTTCAATGTTTGAGCTGCTTCCTTTCCAGGGTTTTTTTTTTTTTTTTGGTTGTGCCTGGTACACATGGCAAGATTTTAAAGGGGTAGTATTATGAAAAAATTTACTTTTTTGACCTTTACGTCATATTATAATGCAATTCCCTCATCAAAAACATACCTTTTTTTGCATGTTTGAGAAATCTTAGTCTCCCATGGCAGCCAATCAGCTTCGCAAAAACACGTGGGTGAACTTGGCTCCACCTTTGAGGAGCAGCTCCTTCTCAGAGCTGCCATTTCCAAGCTTTTGCCTCACAGAACACCCCACCGCCTTGACTCCCCCTCTCAGCTCCTTCACACTAGCCAGCAGCAATTAGCAAACACCTGGAGAAACCGCTAAGCTCATAATAGCAGCTACTTCGCAGTGCAACGCTGGTAAAAACGTTAATAGAGGAGCCACCTTGTGATGACTTCCTGAAAGCAAAGTTTCAGAAAGAGCTGGAGTTTTTAAAGAGACAGGGGGCCAATTTCAAAGCCTTACATTATGAAGTCAAATTTCTTTTAAGACCTATTTGTTATATTTTCCGTTTTTATAACAACTGAGGGTAACACAGTTCCTCGACTGTGCCATAGAATTACACTATATTCCTGGAAAATACTTAACCAACTTCCACCACAGTTTTTTTTCCAACATTAAATCATCTCTGAAGGAGATAATGCAGCTCAGCAGAGCGCTCACTCTGCAGCAGCAGACCATACGATAACAGCTGGCTCCTCCCCTACAGTTTAATAGATTACTATGTATGTTTTATTTAAGTGTGCACTAATTTAAACATCCAGAATAAAACGAGTGTAAAACATGACCACCAGCAACAGCAGACCACTCTGTCTGTATTGGTTTACCAACCTGTTTGAGAACTACCCTAACAGCTAGCTATGGTACTGTTGGTTTAAAACAGTGTTTCTCAACCCTGGTCCTCACTGCCCCCCTGCTCTGCATGTTTTAGATGTGCCTCTATTCCAGAACAGCTGATTCAAATGATTGCATGACCATCAAGTACTGCAGAAGCCTGTTAATCACCCAGAGATACAATTCAGGTGTGGCAGAAGGGAAACACCGAAAACATGCAGGACAGGGGGGGTGAGGACCAGGGTTGAGAAACACTGGTTTAAACGGTCTTTTACTGTTCAGGTTGACAGTTTTAGTTTTTTTTTTCTAAAAGATTTGAATTATAATGCCATTGCTTATACTCTTCTTTTATGCTCCCTAAGTGCTTTCCAACTCTCCTTAAACGCCTGCCCTGAAGCTTAAGTTGCTAAAAGGTATATAGTGTATAATCAGAAAAGTTTCTTTTGAAAACATAGCCTTTAAAAGTATTTCTTGAGTGGTACAGTGTATACTTGCTGTCAGTACTGTGGTGGAGACATGTTCTTCATGGCCGTTTCCACACGGCAGATGAAAGCCAAGGTGGCTCTCTAAGCAAGACCTGGTGTGATGACTGCAGTGTGAGTCCTCCACAGTAAACGCTCTGTTTGCCCCCATCAGCCCCTAACTACAGATCCTGGAGTGAGTCAAACATGTGGCAGCACACTGCTCTTTCCTTTTTTGGACTTTTGACTGTATCATGTGTGAGTCACTGGCTTTGGCTTTTGCTCTATGGCGACTACCACACTTAACACTTCATGTGCGTTTGTATCAAAACATGGAATATCGATTGGTGGCGTTACGCCTGGCTGAGTCCCATTTGAAGCCACCTGATACGGACACACCTGTTACCACATAACGGTTAATTAAACACTAATGTTTTTACCACCAGTCACCAAGATCATATCGCTCTTTGTTTGGCAGCAGAATATCATGTTTGGTGTTGCGCAACGCTTTTTCCTGATATGCAAGTGAAAACCTGTTTGAAATGTAGCCTCCCTGTTAAACTGGTTCAGTTTGGAAAAACAAATTGTTCCGATTGCCTTTTCTGCTTTTTCTTTGAACATCTTTTGGAGTTTTTTATGGGGGAAGGGAGGTTTCTAAATCCATTTTCTGAAATAGCTTGACATTGAATCAAGCTGACAGAGTTGGAAATTGCTAGAATTTGATTAACTTGTTAGGATAAAGATTCTGTAGGCTAATATTGTAACAACCCACCACCACAAACTCCTAAAATCACCATAGCAACAATTCAAATCTAAAGCTGGATCAGATTTTTAACAAGTACGTACGTCTACAGATGAAGTAGTCATTTCCAAAGGAAGGCATTTCTCAGGAGGCACAGCTGACTGGACGAACAAACTGAAGTGCAACACAATTGGACAAGTACACTACTCAAAAAAATAAAGGGAACACTCAAATAACACATCCTAGATCTGAATGAATGAAATATTCTCATTGAATACTTTGTTCTGTACAAAGTTGAATGTGCTGACAACAAAATCACACAAAAATCATCAATGGAAATAAAAGTTATTAACCAATGGAGGCCTGGATTTGGAGCCACACACAAAATTAAAGTGAAATGTTCCCTTTATTTTTTTGAGCAGTATATATCATAGGGTTTTCTCAAGGATCACACCTGATTGGACAAAATTAAAGTCGTTTGACTTTTTCTGCCCCCATAATATGGCTAGCTTACTTCTCTGGCATCAGACTTTAATTTATTTATTTGGTTTCACGACCTAGCTGTTGTAACCGAGGGTATCAGAAGACTTTTTAGCTCTTAGGTATAATAACAGGAGGCAGATTGTGTTAGCTGGTCCCACATTAGTGACATATCCAAACCTGCTTCTCCTCAAAACAAAATCTGGTTACTGAAATAATGTGAAACTGACATCAGTGGTTACAACAAATAATGAAGTAAAACATAATGTTAGACTGTCCCAGAGATGAAGGGTCCTTGTTCTATAACTTGTTCAACTTTTTGAAGTGGTCACAGATTTCTGTCAGTTTTTGTAAGATTTCTGCTTCTGGATCTAGCTAATCAGTGTTTGCGCTGTAGAAACGCCCACTTCGAGTCTGCAAAGAACCCCGCCCCTCTCTCCTCCCACTTTTAACAGCTAAATTCTTTCTTACAGCAGGAGTTAAAAGATCCTCCCTTAAACGTAGCATTCAAAATTAGCTTAATCTGAGACAACAACAAACTCCTGACCAGACTGGACTGTTGATGTTAACAATTAATGTCATCAATGTTAAAATCCATTGTCAATACTTTTTGTACTTTCATTTGTTTTGTTTTTTTAACAGAAGTTCCCACAGTTTCCTTCCTGCTGTTTGTAGTGAGTCACCTCTGTGCAGACGTGTCTATCCCTTTAATTCAGACAGTCATAAACACTGTTACCACTGGATCAAAGATCTTAACTTTGAGTCATTTTAAAGACCAAATTCACTCCAAGCCAAAAGTGTTATGGAGCTCTTATTTTGACTGACTGCTTTGTACTGCTGGTAAGATGCTTACTGATTCTAACTACTCAATACAACCCCACATTCACATCACTTTTTACACCTGGTTTCTCACCCATAAGGAGACTCTGTGGGAATGCTGTATCTATGAACAGATACAGCAATTCTTTTTAAATTTGGGAGATGTAGAAGAACCCTGAATAGATCCTGGTACAGCTGTGGTTTTTAGAACAATCACTGCAGAACTATTTAACTACGATGGTTCATGTTCAAAGGCCGACAGCTTCTTACCACAGAGTTCTTTTAACAAACCACTCTTAATGAGGTTTTATCCACATGTTTCTGTTTCGTTTCTTCATGTTGGAGAAAGCAGGACACTTGCTGCAGCTGCTGCCTCTGATAAAACATGCTGTCCTTCTCTCTGCTTTCAGCTCTGCTGGTCCATCAGAAAGCTCGAATGGAGAGACTGTGGCACGAGTTGGAAATGAAGAAGAAGAAGTTGGAGAAGCTAAAAGAGGAAGTGAATGAAATGGAGAATGACCTGACCAGAAGAAGACTGCAGAGATCCAACTCTGCCTCCCAAATTCCTTCTGTGAGATGACAGAGATGTTGTTTACTACTTTGCTTTGGTTTGACCTCTTCACGTTTAGATGCCACTGAGCCAGATTTCTTTGTGTGAAGTTTTATTCCAGTATTATCTGGATAAATGTTATAATATTCTGCCATTCCTTCTTTCTCTTCTTCCTACCTCATATCCTTTCTGCTTTGCTTTCTTTTCTTCCTTCCTTCCTACATATATTGTTTCCCTCCTTCCATGTCCATGTTCCTTGTATCCTAACTCCTGTCCATCCATTCAATTGTTGGATTTTGTAGAAGTCCTTCTTTAAAACTCTTCCTTTTATTAGAAATATCATTCATAAAAGTTATAAACTTCTAATATTTTATAATGTGCAGATATTCAAAGGATATATATTTAGGATTTAAAATAATAATGAAAAAGCTTTGTAAATATGTTCAACCTTGAACTCCTCAAGTTTGAATAAAAGTGATTCAGACATTTTCTCAGCTAAGTAGAAAAGCGTGGGGCTGACTCTAAATTTTCACACGGTTTATCCCTCCAACAGAACACTGGAGATGCAACAACTAGGTTTATCACAAGTCACATCTCTGTCTTTACGTTTACCAATATCATCGTGTTCCTGTTATGCAACCCTCCACCACACGCTGTTTAAACAGTAGAGATAAAATACTAGTTTACATTCTCAAACAAATTTCTCTGTCAGAACAGATGAAACCACGTAGGTCAGCTTTTATATGACATTTCTGTATCCATGGTGATAACAGCATCTGTTTAGGTCCATATAAAATAGTACTGTATGCTCAGACTTGATAGGCCACACAATTTACATCAGGTAACACAAGAACTTCACAGTTCATGTGCGACACATCTAAGCGCAAGCGATATTTATCACTTTATGCTCTCTTTAGATTAAGTGAATAAAATCTTAGCTGAGTTGTTGGAGTTGTGGAAAGCTCTGGGTAGTTGGAGTTTGCCCAGGACGTTGAGAATATTGGTTTAGGTTTGAGATTCTTTCTCTGTGTTCCTACAGATCGATGAAATGAAGAATCTGCGATGCAAAAACAGAACGCTGCAGATCGACATCGACTGCCTCAGCAAAGAAATTGATCTCCTTCAAACAAATGGTATGTATCCACTTCTGTCTGCTGCATAATACTCCAGATGTTCTGCTCAATGAATATAAACATACATTTTTGTCTTTAAAGTGAGTTTTTGGCCTGTTTGTTGTTCATAAAACACTAAGTTATTAGAGAAAGCAATGCAGCAGCAGCCGGATCGCGTGTTCTTTACACTCAGCACTATTAGCTACCAGCTCTTCCTGAATTGCATCCTGCTGCTGCTGGGTAACGAGAGATTTACAGCCCCCCAGGCTGAGCCCCCGCAGGGCCAGCAGCTTCCACACGTCAAGGAAGGATGTTGAGTCTCACTCTCATAAATGTTTTATTGATGACGTCTGTTTGAACACAAAGAGCCTCCAATACAAAGCAAATCAAAACTGATTTTAAAGTTTTGATACGGGACTGATACGCCAACGTTGTTGCTTCCATTCTGTCTCCATCTGTGTGCAGGACCACACTTAAATCCAAGTGTAATCCATAATTTTTATGACAACATTGGATTCCTTGGTCCTGTCCCACCCAAACCCAAAGGTACTACATCTGTCGGTAAGGCCATTCCTGGATGCATTCTCTTCATTGCTGGAATCTTGCTACAACTGCTTCTGTTTGCATGAACTGCCTCGATTTTTTTTTAATTTTTTTTTTAGCAAAAGTCACATTTATGTGTGCTCATATCTAGGCCTGTCATAACAACAATTTTTGCTGGACGAAAAATTGTCTGAGAAGTTATTGCGATAAACAGTAATATTGCTGTGTTGAGAACGTATAATGCTGATGGTGTAATAATGCAAGAACACATTCTCAAAGATCAATAAACTTTAAATTCTAATGAACATTTAACACTGGAACTGGAAGACATTTTAAATTTACAAAATAAACAAAATGAATTATGTCTCTGTAAACAAAATTGTCCATAAAAGGCTTGGTTGAGACTAAGGCCGCACTGATTGCAGTTTTTTTTGGACGATCGGCAATTACCAATCTATAAAATACGTGATCTACAGATTCCAATGTTGGCCAATACCAATTTGTTTTCCTGAAATGTTGCTAAATTTTTGCAAGTCGCTGAGTTGGAAACAATGGGGTGACTATTGTTAACTACAAACATGCAGACATGACCTGGTGAGCCGGTTAGTCAAACCTCTCTAAGGCAGAGCAGAAGAGGACAGCGGTTGATTTTTAGACGTTGGCTAAGGTGGCTGAGGTCAGGGGATAAGATCGGCTTCACACGCAAGTATCTGTCAATCACCAATCTCTCAAAATTAAGGAAATCGCCACCAATAAATCGGTGCATCCTACCTGAGACCAAACCGCCAGACTGAAGACTTTTATCATCCAGTTTTTGATGGAGAGAAAAGAGGAAAAACAATAAATCATGCAAATAGAAATTATTGAGCTCGTTTTAATTTATCATGCAATTAATTGTTTTATTGCTTATTGTGACAGGCCTACTAATATCTGTGTTTCATCATTCATTGTTTGCTTACAGTGCTTTACTGAAGAATTTATACCCCTTAAGTTTTGTTATTGGCGTCTTATGTGATAGACTAACTAATAAGCTCAGGACTCTGAAATAGAATGAACATTGTACATAGTTTTCAGCATCGTTTACTAATAAAAATCTGAGAGCTGTATTTAAGACCCCTGTATTTTAATACCCCCATTTTTTTTTATTTCATTTAAAAAAAATTTTTTTACCTTTATTTAAGTTTGAATAAAAATAAAGTTTGGTGCAACCATTTTCCTTAGGAAGTGACAGTTAGAGAACAAAAAGTAACATAAAGACCAAGAAGACGGCACAGAAGAAGATTAAAGCAGCTGAGTTGGAACAAAACCTTCCTCTGAAGATGGAGACATACGGACTAACGGCATAACAAACCCTGAGTAGAAGGCAGATACTCTGAGTAAACCTACTCAGCTGAGTGATAAGATTTTCAGTTTCAGAACAGTCAGCATCAACTGATTAACTCAATTATAGATGAGAAGCCTTCATCAATGGATGGCAGATACTGCCATTCACCATGGCAATGGGAGAAAATAAAAGGCCTCAAAGTGCACATTTCTCACAGAAGGAATTAGAAATGCTAGTAACTGCATAAGGAGAATATCAAAACATATTTAAGAAAAAAAAAATGATACTATTGCTACTATAAAGACTTGGTCTCTTGGTAGAGACCAAGTCAATGCGTGAGTGTGATTTGACAGAGAACTCCGGTTTTATTATCGACACTATTGTTTAATTTCCAACAAAAACATCATGGTGTAATTTTACTGAGATAAATGGCAGTATCACGTCAAAACATCTTACTCCAGAGATGACAGACATCCAGTCGTGGTCCGATCTATCTCTCCTGGTGGATAGTTGTGCTGAGGATTAGTGTTCCAAAGTCTGCTACGGCGTTTCTGACACGTTCCTCTTGTCACGTCTCGGCACAACAGTCAGACACACTCAGGATTTGTACACAGAGTAAGCTGACTCAGGATAATGCCTACCTGGATTTCTGAAACCAAAAACTCAGGATATCCACATATCTACCTTGAACTTACCCTGAGTTTTCCACATATTCCGCTTTCTGAAAACTGTTGACAGGACCACTGTTTGTAACAAAACTGCCAAAACTGAACTTTTATAGAAGCAAAAATAAAAGCAGAAGTCTAGTTTGCAGTAGACATGTAGCAGGAAGTGCTCTGGGAAAATGAGACCCCAACTAGACTAGGTCTTCAACTATTAAACGAATTTCATAATTAATACATTATGGAAATGAATATTAACTAATTTAGTAATAGACTAATTATTAACTGGAGTACACAGACTTTAAATAGGTAATTTGCTGAAAAACATATTTGGAGTGGTAATTAAGCTAAAACGGTAAAAAATATACATACAAAAGAAAAAGCTTAGTCTGTAAATATGTTCGACCCAGAAGTACTCAAGTGGCAGTTTGGCTCAAATTCACTATTGGATTTTCAGCGGTGTTGTGTTGACCTCCTTTCCTTTCCCTTTGGTCTCAGACACAGGAAGTAAGATTGTGAAGCCCAGCACAGATCCAGAGGAGGATGAGGGCAACCATTGGAACTGCACAGCCTGCACCTTCCTCAACCATCCCGCCCTCAACCGCTGTGAACAGTGTGACTTCCCGCGGCACTTCTGAGCCAACGGGGCGCCGCACCGTGCCCTGCCTCCGCACACCCTGACGTCTCGCAGGCTACAGTAGACCAGACTTTTTGAGTTTTCCTTTTGCTTTTGTGCGGCGAAAGAGAAAAACGGACAGCGGGCTGCGGTAGTGAAAGCAGAGCAGCCTCTTCTTCCTAGCTATTAATCGTCTTTCCTGTTCTCTGAGGGAGGTGTAAAGCTGTCCACCGAAGGCCTGACTGGACAGCGTATACAGCTCCTGTTGGTTCCCAACAGTGGGATGATACCTCGCCTTAGAGACCGGGACTGTGTCTCGTTGGGCGACGCTTCGCTGCTTCCACTCACAGTATTATGAGCGTGGCCCCGCAGTGACGGCACACGCTCGCACAAACACTCCAGGTGCCGATGTGCCTTTTCCTGATCGTATATCTGAGTTGTTTCTTCCTCCGTGACGGCCTGACCTGGTGATGGAACTGAGCTCAGCCGCCGAAGGTAATCCTCTTGTGGACTTGAACGTTCGTTTCCCGTTGCTGCCATGTTTCCATGCTTATTAATGTCTCTCCAGCACCCCCTTTCTGTCTACGTAGTCACGACTCAATGAAAAACAAGTTGCATGCTTTATGTACAGTACATTGAAGCAGAAGCTCTCCTCGAGCTCCTTGCTGTACATAATTTTTAGATTGTGCTTTTAAACCTTTTCTCCTCACACTATGAATCATGTGTATTTCCTGTAATTATAGCTTTATAGACTTTATCAACTATTTTATTTTTGTTTTCCTTAAACAGACAAGCACCATGCTCCATTTTTAAGCTTTTTACTTGATTTGTGTGGGAGCAGAAGCTTTGCAGAAGGAGACGAGCAGAGCCGGTCAAAACCCTCACAGTCATCACGAAGCTACACGTGTCGGTTGGTCCGTTCGTTGCTCGTGTATTTGCTGAGTTTCCCGTGTACGATCTGTTGACGTAAGGCGACGGAGGAGGAGTTCTTGTTTTTATTTTTGTTTATGTTCTTCAGGACATATTGGAGATTTTGTGGGGTTGGGGAAGAAGAGCTGGGTTTAAAAAAAAAAAAAAAAAAGGAAAAAATGACAAACTGCCATCCTATCTGACAACTGGAATGTAGGATTGATGTTTGGGGATAAACTACACCTCAGTGCGAAGAGACTCATTTTGTAACGCACCAGGATTGATTTGGAGGAGCTCCTGGAAAACATCTGAAGTTTCCAAGCAGACGTGAGTCTGAGTGGAGCTTCTGGTTTCAACCAACTGGTGATGAATTAAAACGTCTTTCCTCTGTTTCAATGACCCCTCTGTGGCCCTTGTGCCTTATACACAGGTTAGAATTGTTACACAGACAGAACCCCCCACACACACAGATACACACTCCCACACACAATGTAAGCACATGATTGTCCACTGTGTATTCCCTTATTTTTATTGGCTCATTTTATCCTCTTAACCTTTTTATCTAAGAGGGAGCGTCTAAAGTTTACTCAATGTGATTTAAGATATCGTAACCTTGAACTAGTTACTTTTGAGTTTTTCCTTATTTGTGAGCTGATGCCTTGCATTAGTGCCTTATGAATTTATATTGACAATCTCCTCAGTCAAATTTCAAGTGCCATTTTTTTAAACCAAATTCTTAGTATTATGTAATCCCATTTAGAAGTAGAAGATGATTTATTGTCTCTTTAGCACTTACATCTTTGTTCTTCCTTTTTCCAACCCAAAGAATCCAGTTTTCAGCGTTACCTGCACCTTGGTGTGAAGAGGCAGTTCATTCATGTTTTATTAAATGGAGGAAAAAGTCATTTTTTGGATATCTAAAGGTTTTTTTTTTTTTTAAGCTGGGAAAACTGTCTTTGTAACAGATAAGTTATTTGTAAAAATAAAAAAAAATCTATTCTGAATGTTGTTGGTGTGCCTTCAGAATGCTCTTCCCACTAGATGGCAGTAGAGCTCAGTTACTGTTGAGTAATTGAAGTCACTTTTTGACTGTGGTTCCGGCTAATGAAAACCAAAAGCTGTTTTTCAGGAAATTAGAAAATTGTATAAGTCCAATTTGAAAAATAAAAAGGAATAGATGGAATTAATTTAATTAACATTTGTATTTCAGTGTTTATTGACTGTCATACAGTAGAAATAAGAATAACAGTAATACTAAAATGACAAAGGAGTGGGTAGATGTATAAACTTATTAGAGCCCATCCCTACTCCAGCAATGTCATTATTATGATCTCTTCCTGTTTCTAAGTATTGTAGCAGTAAGCCTTCATCCTCCTCTGGTTCTTTATTAAGATAGAAAATGCTGTGTTGATCCCCAAGGGACTTTGCTCATGTGCTGACAGCTACTCCATCCAAAGTGTTAAATATTGGTAAACACAAATATAACCATAAGCAATATAAAATGTATATAAGAATTTTTTTTCAGTGATTTAAGTAACTAAATTTAAAATAAAGGTAACACTTTATTTGAAGAAGGTTGAATAAGACTGACATGACACTGTCATAAACATGACATAACACATGTCATGAACATGAATAAGCCTTCATGAATATTTATGACTATTGTCATAAAATGTCATTCGGTAAATTATGACACTTTTAATACAAAGTTGGCATTATTCAAAATGTCTTTATGACAACTTGACATTAACCAAGAAATCATTACTGATATAAATTTGCTATAAAATAATTACTGATTGCACTTTAAAAATTAGGTATCTTTATGTTATTAAAGGTAAAGTTTAAACAGTAATGATTTCCTGGTTAATGTCAAGTTGTCATAACAAAGACATTTTGAATAATGTCAACTTTGTATTAAAAGTGTCATAATTTACCGAATGACGCTTTATGACAACAGTCATAAATATTCATGAAGGCTTATTTATGTTTATGACGGTGTCATGTCAGTCTTATTCAACCCCCTTCAAATAAAGTGTTACCAAAATAAATATATAAAACAGATGCATAAAATGACAGCAGCAGCTTTCACAGTTTCGTTGTGTGTCTTTCGTACACAATGACATGAAAAGGAATTCAGATTCATAAAGCTTGTCGGCAGAAAGATGCAACATTAGAACAATTGGCTTTTTTAGCAGTGATCTTTGTTGGCTTGTTCCCTTGGCAGAAGTGATGGCAGTGTGGGCCACAGCAATTCTGCATAAATATGTTTTTATGTAATATTCTGAGTAATATTACATAAAATGAAAATGTAAATTAATTAATGTAATGTAATAATTAAGTAATTAATGTAAATTAATTACATGAAATGTAATTAGAAATATATCAATTTATATATTGCGTATCTGTATGAGATTCTCTGGAGTGAATTAATGAAATGTCATTCTGTATCACGTTAAGATTTCCTGTTGTGCAACTGTGACTCAGTGGGAAAGTCTTCACCGACTCCTGTACATGCTGATGGGCACTTTACCACATGTTGAGTAACTTAGATGAGAAACCTGAAGTCACAAGAACAACTAAACAGCAATTTAAAGTCCTTATGCAGTGTTGTCTTATGGGTTTATTGGAACACTTAATCTTTTAAAGGGGCAGTATTATGTGTTTGCTAGCCACACAGTGCCATTTTAACGCACAAAGAACTGTTAATTTCAGTTATTTAAAAAATACTGTATATATCAAATATAGCTTAAAAGAAATGTTACTTTGCAATTTAGGATTAAAATTAGGCCTCTGTCTCTTTAAAAACTCCTGCTCTTTCTGAAACTCTGGCTTCAAGAAGTCATCACAACACTCCTCTATTGACCCTACAGTAATGTTTTAACCAGCGTTGCTCTGAGAAATAGCTCCTACAGTGAGCTCAGCAGACATACAGTTCCACCAGGTGTTTGCTAATTGCTGCTTGCTAGTCTGAAGGAGCTGAGGGGGGTGCTGCTCTGTGAGGCAGAAGTTTGGAAATTGCAACATGGTGCTGGATCCACCCAGGCGTTTTGCACGACTCAGTGGTTGCCATGGAGATAAAAGGATTTCTCAAACATGTATGAAAGAATCAAAGCAACCCCCTAGCTATTTATTTGATGAAAGAATGATGTTATAACATGATGTAAAGCTTAATTAAGTCAACTTTACATTCTACTGCCCCTTTTAAAGGGCTATGCCGCTGTGGCCACCAGGAGGCGCCACTCTTCGTCATAAACTAATTGGCATACTCAACATAAAAATCAAACCCCGACTTCTTTACAAAGTTTTTATTCAAAATGTGCAACAAAACCACAATGTTTCACAGTTAATATCGGGACAGTCTTTACAAAAGTACAGTCTATAGTGTTCCTCATTTTGAGGCAACATGAAAAAACAACACATGTTGCTTTAATAAACATTTGTCAACGCTACAATAAGTAGCTGGAATGGAGCTAAGTGCATTGCACTTCTGTAATAGGATAAAGGAATAGCCAACATTGTAGTTTTATCAGACCAACTTCCTTCTTAATGCTTAAAATAATGCATTTGACACATTTCATAACAAATAAAAATTCTCTTAAGGAAATGTTCACTTTGGTTTCACTATTTCCGGGATGAGAACTCCAGTGTGGGCTCGGTTTGAAGGCACCAACAGAGGTTTGGCAGTCTAGAAGGACATGTTGCTGGTCCTGTAGTTTTGGATGAGTCCGATCAGTTCTAGCATGTCTGAGACATGGGGGTTGGCGTTCAGGACCTGCTCCACCATGCTCTGAGGGAAGAGCGTGCTCAGCTGGCTTCGCAGGTCGTTCCTCTGCTCACTGGACACGCTTCTGCTCTGGTTGATGGGGGTGCTGGGCTGCTGCCCCCAGGGGTCCCGGGACAGGCTGTGGCTATGCTGGTACTGTATGTCTGAGAAATGAGAAGTCTGTTCCCCCCTGTGTGCAGGCACAGCGGGGCAGGAACTCCACACCGGCTGGTGCTGCTGCTGGTGGTGGTGGTGGTGGTGATGGTTGGCCGGGTTCTGGTGGCCACACCTGCACTGACTGTACATGTGACTCTCACAGGGCATAGAGCCATTTTGGGGAGGGTAGTAACTGTGTCCATTGGGTGAAAGCCTCAGGCTGTTCCCGGAGTACGAGCTGGACATTTGGTAACTGCCTCTGCCGCTGCTGTAGCTGGTCAGAGGGGGCTCCAGGCTGTAGGGTATGTCCTGGATGCTGAGCCTGGACATGGAGCTACCCATGGAGCTAAAGGCCTCGTCTGCATCGGAGCTTGAGTACTGGTAAAAAAGAGGACTCTTGTTTTGCTGGCTTCTTAGGTTATTGCTCTCCCTGTAACAGATGGAGGGGTCGCTGTGAGTCAGGTCGTCTCTGCTTCCGTAGGGAGGGGTGGGTGGAGTGTATCTGTGTTCAGGTTGATGTGCCAGAGCCCTCAGTTCATCTGCTACAGCCAGCTGTGACTGGTTCACCCTCTCTGGATGGTAGAACTTGCACTTTATCCCATAAGTACATTTCTTTCCTGGAAAACCAAACAAACAGGGAAATCTATTCATTTTGAGTTCCACAGGGAAACTACACAGCACTACTGTCTCTGATAAACAAAAGAAATCTCAAACTCGTCCTCATCCTTCAGTTCCAGGGTTCTATTACTCAGAATTCAAAACTTGAATTTTCAGACACTTTAAGTCAAAGTTAGTTGTTTTCCAGTTACAAGTTTGAACGTCAGTGAACAAGAAAACAACTTGTTACAAGAAAATAATGCATTTTAGATTTTCGAGCACAACAGCACCATGTTCACTGAAGGACTATATGAAAAAATAAATGAATTCCTGACCATCAACAGTGCAAATAAACAGTTTTTACCGTTTTCTGTGCACAACAGCCATATTGGATTTTGAGTTCAGGGTTCGTTAACCCCTATTTTTCCCACTTGGAATTTCAACCTCTGAAGGGTCTATAGGTCTTTCTGTTAATTGTTGTATAAAAATTTCAGCTTTTAAATAACAAGAGGACATTTTCTGTTAGATTACAAAGTACATTTTTCTTTTCTGTTTTGTTTTTATGTTCATTGCACAAATCAAAAAGGTTCATGTTTTCTAACGGTTCTGTTTCAAATTGTCCAGATGGTGTACTTAAAAATATGTTTCTTAAATGAGGTGTTTGCTAAAAAGCTAGAAAATGTTTTCTATTTACTATGAAGACCCTCCAGGTTTAGCCTCAATATTTTCTATTTTTAGTTTAGAGGAGCACATCTCCACAACCTTAATATTTGACAATATGATCTGTTAGGCAGAGAAAAAAAGTATTAGCTTTTATTTGCTACTTGGTAGTACTTATGTCTAGGTAGGATAAACTCCATTTGCATGTTAACAGATGATAATCTATCTCTGGGATGCAGTTAGCTGCTAACTTGCAGGCGGTTGTCAGTCTCTGCAGGTCTAACCTGTGGTACAGTTTAACCTGAAGCGAAATGAAAGTTGCTGCTTTAATTGGATGTTTGGTTTTTGTCCCTTTTGCTGTGAAAAGTTAATGATGAAGTCTGAGTGGAAACACGTGGAGGCGTTTTGTCTGCATGCATCCCTGGAGAGTGAACATTTTTGCTCATCAGAAATGTTCCATTTAACATTGATGAAACTAACATTTTTCTACATGAATGATTAACTTCTAAGATGTTGATCACACGTATCATCTATTTTTGCTGCTTGTTACAGTATTGGTTTCTATTTTGCTCCTGTGCCATGGGGCAGAACGAGTGATTATTAATAAAGTGATGGGAACTTACCGTATGGACAGTGCTGCTGCTTGTTGTCCTGTGTCCATGGCTTCTTCCTGAGGAAGTCATCAATGGTGGGACCGTTTCTACCCAGGGGATCATCCGGAGGCATGAACCTGCACAGCAGCACACGGATAAATTAGGTTAGTGGCTGTTGGGGAAGAAGAACCCAGAGCCAAGGCAGGCAGTTAGGACAACTGAGGAAGCCTTACTTGTCATTGGCAAATGTGTACATTAGGAGCCTCTCTTCAATAAACTTTTTCCACTGGGGATTCTCCGTCTGCAGGTCACGGTAGTTGTCGTTGGACACGATGATTCCGTCATATTCAACTGCCAGCTTGATGATGTAGCGGTCATCATAACACACCACCCTCTTGCCGTTGACACAGCGGGACGGTGTGTACACCAGGATCTTTCTCCTCTCCAGTTCATGGAGAATATGTTGATCTATGGGACACAAGACAATGCAATTTAGTACAATGATAGAGCTGTTTACAAATCTTCTCTTTGGTAAAGAACCTCTTATATGTTATCTTCATATTTAAGTGGCAAAGCAGCTACTACAACCATAACCCGGTTGATGATCAGACCAGGTTTGGATGAGCGCTCTGGCTGTTCTTTCTGCTCCAGATGTTTTAGACTTACACCCTTTGTAGTGTTTGAATGATGTTTTATGCCATCTCAGCAGCTGAGATGCATTTGAAAGATTTTCCTTGCCTTTGTGATCTTGATAATTACAAATGGCTCTTCTAAGTCAGTTATTCCAACTTTTTTAAAAGTAGATTTTAAAAATCCTAATGGTAGAGAACCACAATTGCAGTGTAGTGAAGACAGGCTTATCACGTATCCATACAGGAAGATAAACATCAGCATTTCTCACGTATCAACAAGATCACTGGGAGGTTTCTACAGGATTTGTTCTGGCATGAAGCAGAGGCTACCTTGAAAACATTAGCAACCAGCTATTTCTGGAGCTGCCTGTGTAAATGGTTAAAGATTGGTATTTTGGCCTTCACACAGTATTTGGTAATGTTGCTGTTTCTTCATGTTCCAGCTGTGATATTTGGTTGCTAGATCTGAGCTATTGTTAACATGTTTAAGCACCTGCTGTACATTTGACTCTCTGAAGCAGGAGACCTAAACCTTGCTGTTCACACAGGCCTTCACTACTTGTTTAGACAGCGACCGTCAGAACAGGAAATATCAAAAGTGTAGAGTTACCTCCTGCACTACTTCTTTGTAAGCTCCTGATGAGCACTTTCCTGGAACAAGTTAAGGTTTGTAGGGATGATCCAACACAAACAACATATTGGATATCATTTAGGTGAACCCACTTCCTCGTTCTGCATGGAGTTTGGATCCTGCTTCACTTCGGTCACTAACATTCAGTGGAAGTCTCTGAGGGAGCTTTGACCAGCAAAAGCTGCCAAACGGGATGAATGCAACAGAAAGGATGGCAGGATGGGAATTTACCTGCACTAATTAGTTATATGCCTCAGTGGAATATTGCGTGCCTTGACAGTTCCAAAGACTGTACAACTTACTTCCTTGATTTGTCTAACTTCAATTTCTTGCTAAAGTTGCTGCTGCCTCAACATGCTAAATGAGAAAAAAGACTTTGACTGTTGTACTATGCAAATGAATCACCTTGCTTTGCCTCCTTTCCAGTAAGCTTCATCATTTGCTTTGATGTGGCAGTTCACCATGAAAGTGCACTGTTTTCCACTTGTGTTGAACAATAATACCAAAAAAAGAAAACTGTACAAAACAAGTTGTTTTTCTAATTTCACAAGTTTTGAGTTTCGAGTCATGTGAGTCAGAGTTTCAGGTTGGTATCTTGAGACCTTTAGCTTGGTTCTCATCTAGAGGTTCAGACATCTGCATACATGAGTTAATCCCCATCAGGATGGTAAGTGCCACTTTAAATGGGTAAGGAGTTTGCAACTTCTTCCCTGAGTCCAAAGACATGACTGTCAGGTTCACTGGTTTCTCTAAATTGACCTTAGATCTGATTGTGTGTGCCCTGTGTTTCCCTATGGTGGACTGGTGACCTGTCCAGTGTGTACCCTGCCTCTTGCCCAATGACCGCTAAAGATGGGCCCCTGTGGCCCTGTGAGAACCAACGGGTACAGACAATGGACATGTGGATGTTAATACGCAGAAAGGACTAAGCTAAAAAGTAAATTTTTCTCATTAGATCATTAAGTCTTATCAGAAGTATTTGTAGAAGTCCATCCATACTTTCATCCACTCATTGTCTTCCACTTATCTGAAGATGACAGGAAGATTAATTGTCCCCCCACTCATAAATCAAGTCACCAAGGTTCTTGAATTGTTCTACTCTAGGTAGGTACCCTTTTGACTGTAGCATCAGAGATTAGTTCTAAGTGTAATTTGCCTTTTCAAAAAAGAAAACAACATCTCTGAGATCCACCCATCAGTCGAAAAGGAGCATAACCCTGCCTGACTGAGCTCTGAGGTCTGCGTGCAAACTAAAAGGTCACTCTGTAGTCAAGCATCGGTCACTCAGCTTGATTCAGAAAGCCAGGGGACGTTAGCAAGGGCCACTAATGCAACCCACTGGTTCTTATGAAGACCTTCACTGCAGATGTGTGATATGAAGCCCATCTGCAGCCCTAAGTCTGCTGAGTTCACACAAATCAAAGTGTTTCATCCTGCACAGCAGAGCCACAATACTAAACCCTCCAGTCACCTTGCAGGAATTTCTAGAATGAACAGTGGCATTTCCCTCCCAGTGTGACAAAGTGACTGCAGCGCATTCAGGTAATCTTACCCGTGATGGGCGCCTCAGGCCGTGCCTGCTCCTTCCTCCACAGGGGCACAAACACGGTGATGTGACGTAGCCCTTTGTCCCAAAACCAGTTCACCGCCAGCTGGAGGCCTTGGCACGAAAACACCTTCTTGTCACCATGGCTATGGAGACAAAAGTCAGTGTCAACAAAAAGAAATCTACTTCTGCTTTTGCATTTCCTTATACGTTAGACACACACACACACACACACACACACACACACACACACACACACACACCTCCTCTCCCACTTTCAGGAAGCTGATGGTGTTGTAAGACATGTGCTTCAGAGTTCTGTCCATGCTCATAGCTGGGTCACTAGATGCAGAACTGAAACTTTTCATATGTTCTTTCTCTAACTGGGTGCTGCTGACCTATGAGAACTAAAACTGTTGGCTGATTCAGTGGTGGTGCCTTTTATAACTGACAACATGCCTGTTTTTTTAAAAGACATTTACTTCCCCTTACTGGTATAACCGAAAAAGACATTTCGTAACAATCATGTCGGATACAAACTCATGACAAATGGATGGAATTTGTCTTGTCTTAGATTTATTGATTTGAAGTTCTTGACATTTGGGAAAACAAATTCTGAAGGGTATTTTTAAAGGGGAAATAAATTATTCATATTGATTAATGTTGTAGTTTTATATATTATTGCTACCTGATAATATTTACCCAGAACAGTAACACATATGCACTTTATTTAGTCCTAGTGAAACTCCTAAAATCTTTGCACAGGTTTGCCACAACACAGGGGGAGTCGTTCAGTTTTTTAGCAATTTAACATCTTGACTCTTGAACCTCAGTGGCAGAAGTGTTACCAAGCGCAGACTACTGAGCAGGTAAATGAGATCATTTTGTTGACAGGAGACATTGTCTCTGCAAACATGCTCATGGGTATCTGTTCACATGTGTGTGCGCGTGGGAGTTTCCCTTTTTTTCCATAAGCAGGAAGTGGTGAGCTGCTTTCCATACAACAGGTAAAAAGATAATGACTGACACGAGTTACTTGTGGCTCACCCAGATGGGGTACCTGATAGTCTGTTTCTTCAAACCATTATGACTTCTAGCACTTTATTAAAAATCCTAATAGTTTCTTACTTCTGCTTCCTGTGGCTATTACAATGTCTCATTGCTCTTCCCTCCTTTGATTCCATCAGGTTTGTGTCAGATGAATGTATCATAGAGGTCTAGTCATGATTCAAACAGTATCGATCCAAATTCAGTAACTTTTGTTTTTATAAAGAACTGGATTTTGGTAGCCAATGTCACATTTGTGACATCCTTTAGCTAAGTTACTGAGGCTAAACTAACTTATAATAACTTCATTATACTTGGAATTTCATTTTAAGCTGATGATAGTTGTTTTGCAGCCTTTTTGGAGGAAGAATGAACTTAGCCTAGCAAAGATGCTAGCTAAAATGTAACTTGTTCCATCTCCTGTGTTTTTGGTTTTTGTTTCAAATTACTTCCTGTACTATTTATACATTTAGTTCTGGTGTGGCATTCTCAGAGTTTTGGGAAATTCTTTTGTTTTAAATGCTTCATTGACAAACATGCTGTTGTTAGCATCTTTTCCTCATTGGTTCCCAGCAGGAAAACTACAGTAATTTGATTAGGTACGATTATTAGGACACTTCTAAATATGGAACTTAAAAGCTTTCAAGTTAGCTTAAAACTTTTAGAAAGTTTTTAGTGCAACAGTGTGAGGTGCTAGCTTCAGTACAGTTAGCTCAGGTTTGCCTTTTTAAAGGAGGAAAGAATAAAATGTATGTTTTTTGAGCATTAGCTCAAAGTATTCTTTTCCAGTGAGGAAACTTTTACCTACAAACATTCACATCGTTTTAATTACAGATGTGTCTGTGAGGTACAAGTGAGTTGTGCTGATTCCTTCTGCAGCTTTGTGGGTGGGCATGACAAAAGTGTGTCAGATGTAAGTTACTACTGAGGGTGGGACTGAGACTGAAAACAAGTTGGCGTTTACTAAGTAAGACTCAACTGCGATTTGAACCATGTTGCATCATTGGAACTGGAAGATGTGACCTTTCTTTTAGGTTTGAGCCAAAAACCTTTTTTAGTTTCTGATAAGTTACCCAATTTAAAGGAATTCTTTTTGCCATTCGGATCTTTCTGGGTAACGACTCAGTTATCTGGAATAACTGAACGAGTATCTAACATCCGTGAGGTGGCATAAACCTCTCTCTCCTTTACCTGGGAAAAACGTCAGAGCAAATAGTTTAGTTTTCTTCCTCTTTGGACTCACTCCATGTCCTTACAGGAACCTGTGTTGTAAAAACATCCCTCCTTTATCTTCTAATTTAAATTCATAACGTTTCCGCCATCTTCTCACTAAGCCATCTGTTTTAATTTAGAACTTTCTGATCCATTAATGTAGGTCGTGAAAATATACCAGCCATGCAATCATGTCATTAAGCAATTCTCATTGTGTTACACATTCTGTGATGTCTGTTCTAGCACGAATGGGCGACTCCCTCCTTCTTGACCTCATGTACAACACTGTTCACACAAATAGGAGACCAGAACAAATTTTGACAATATTTCTGGGAAACAGAAGGATTAACAGAAAATTGCATCTTTCATGCTAAAATGCATGTAGTGTCAAAAACCAATAACAATTGTTTGTGTGTGTGTGTGTGTGTGTGTGTGTGTGTGTGTGTGTGTGTGTGTGTGTGTGTGTGCGCGCGATTTCACAGAATCTGTTTTGAGTCTAGAATTATTTAATAGAACAGGAGCTGATCAGATTTAAATATTAAATTTAAAGCTGAGTAATTTGTAGTGTTCATCCACATATTTCTATTTACAGAGCATTAACTGCGTAATAACATCGTTGTTCTTCTCAGAATAATGGAAAATCTAAAACCTGAACAAACATTTCAGGTGAAAAGTGAGCAGAAACCAACAACATGTCACACGCTGCTTCTCAAGCACAACCCAGAGTGACACATCATCTGCAAAGAGGAAGTGTTCTCCGATCACAAGCCTGAACTAAAACCACACCAAGCAAAGTTAAAGGTGACAAAAAAATTCACCGAAATATAGTTTCAAGCTAATGCTTCTGAGTGATAATGTTGGATAATTAGTGTAATAGACACAATAGACACAAACTGCTGCTCTGTATATGTGCATCGACACGCAAGAAAGAATTCTTCCAGGAAGTAAAGGAAGAAAAACATGCTTTCTGGTGCTGAAAATACCAAAAAATCCTTTGCTTGGCTTGAAAATAAGATGGAACTATTTATGTAAAAATAAGTGAGTTTTGGGAATGATCCTGCTTCCTGTTCTGGTAGAATCACTTTAATGTTCAGAGCACATTTACTGCACAGTCTGGTCAACATGATTTATCTTAGAGATCCTACATTTAATCAGTCCTTCATGATCATCAGCAATGTGACGCAACCATGTAGATTAGGTAATACAGCAGTAGATGGGCAATAAAACACCTGCATTTTCTACAGTAAATACCTAGAACCTCTTTAGTTTCACAGAGAACTTCTCTATATCAGTGTTGCAGAGTAAACAAATAGTTTTTGGGCTATAAAGTTAAACTTTCTCAGCAAAGTGAGTTTAATAGTCCAACTGCTGCTGTGTCTTCCTCCACACACTCAGTGAAACTCAAGATAAGTGTTTCTAGTGACAGATAAGTGTTGCTGACTCACCTCATGGCCACGTTGCTGCCGTCTATAACCACGGGTCTGAAGCCTGTGTTCGACTCTCTGTCAGGGCCGGTCCTGGCCTTGCTGGGGCCGGGACTGGGGCTGCAGCCTCTGGGCACCAGCTTGGGACTGTTGGGTACGCTGGTGCTGCGAGTGTGGCAGGTCTTGATGAGCTCCTCCAGGATGTCGTTGGTCTGGGCATCGTGGTGCAGGCTCTCTAGCACCCTGAGGATGTCGGTGTGAGCGTATCCCAACTTGAGAAAGCGTTCCACTTTGGCGTGCTGCTGGCGGTCCATCGCTCCTAGCTGCTGTCTTTCTCAGGTCTGTCTGTCTTTGGGAATCCCTCGTCTTGCCTCCTTATTCTGGCTGACGCCGGTCTCCAAGGTAACAGCCTGTGTTTTGGAACAGTTGACAGGTGTCAAAGATTGTGGGTGCAGACATAGGAGCTCTGTCACTGAAAACACAGGAAGCACATCTGTGGTTTCTACGGGGTTTTCAGACAATCAGATTGTGGTTGCATGCGCGGCGATAGAATCTGCTCTGGTTGCCGCAGCCTCATGACTCCGAACGCAAGCGCCAAAACCGGCTGACGTCACGCTGAGCGAAGAAAGCCCCTCGCGGCCAGAGAGAGGAAGCAAAGGGGTCCACTGTGATCTCTGGTCTAATTTTACCTCCTGACTCACTGAAAACAGCCACCAAAAACATGAATGAATGGAAACAGCGTGAATGGACGTCGAGGCTTTCAAGCCCCCAGTGTTTTCATCACACCCCGGGAACTCCCTAAGGCTCCTACCCAGAGCGGCACCACACTGCTGGGTGACTCAACCCGCAGACTTCAGCTTTCCTGACCCTGAGAAGACACGGCCTCACCTGAAAACACAAACCCGTATGCTACAACTGAAGACGGACCTGAAGGGTGTGCCTTTAAGAGAAACAGCCAGAGAACAACAGATGACAGTCATTCTTTGGAGCTTTCAATCATTGTCCAGCCTCGTCAATAAACAAGGTAGCCTGACGTCTAAAGAATGAGGAAAAAGCTCCAGTCAGACGCAACAGACGGCTGTCTAAAAAGACCAGTTCTCTGTTTTTATCTGCCGTTTCCTTCTCTGTGCTTGCACAATGTTGCTACAAAGTGCACCTAACCACATCCTTTGCCCTCGCTTCACACTCTGTTTGTTTAACTCCTGTTTGTCTCACTCGTCCAACGGTGTGTGTGCCCTTTATGAGGCAGCTTTCAGCTCAGACCACAGTCTGACCCCTAACACCTACCTCCCTCCCTGTGTTCGTCTGAGACGTGACATGACACGTTCGAACCAGTCGAGATTTCTCACAGAAAAAGCAGAGAAACGTCTCCAGCAGAGCAGCGTTGTCACCCAGCTGAACTGGGTCTGTTAGTGGACTTACACGCTCCAGGTCGATCCCTCCTGTGTCCCGGCTGCCGTGTGTGTGTGAGCTGCTCCTGCCTGCCAGCCGTTCTGATAAACACTGCCAGTGTGTGTGAAGCTGCCCTTATTACTCACAGGAGGAAGAGAAAAAAATGACCTGTACTTCCTGATCTGGGATCAGTTCCTGACAAGCCTAAGGGATTTTATGTGAACGAACACTTCCTTGTGTGGTGTAATAAATGCTGGATAAATGTGTGCAGCTCCTGGAAGCGTGCCAGAGTTATTCCTTGGCAGGAGATTAAGAAAAATTCACCTTGGTTTCTTATTTCAGTTTTTTTTTTATATCTCCACCTTCATATCTGTGAACGGCTTTGAGAGAAACAACATGGTATCTTCAGCTCACTGTAACTGATTTGGTAGCCAAAGTGTGGCAATCAGTTCAATTCAAATTCATTCATTCATTCAAATTTGTCCCGTTCACATCAAAATTCATGAGAGCTAACAGAGAAATTCATGAACAAAGCAAATTTATGAAGAGCCACTGGCTCCTCTTTGCCATTTTATTTTTTTACCATACTATTTTTTTGCCACAGTTGAATGTTTCAGATCATCCGATTGATTTTAGCATCCCACAGAGATAATCGGATTCAAAGCCAGAAGCGGTTTTCAAACAGTGACATAAAAATCTACCCAAACCAAGTCAGGTCCAATGAGAAAAGTAAGTACATCCCCTGTTTAAATCATGAATGACCTCTTCTTAGACACATTTCACCCTCCAACTCCAGACCTGCAGTCAAAACATCAGCAAAACAGAACCTGTTAGATAATAGGTGAAACATCTCCAAAGCAACACATCATGCCTCAGTCTGGAGGAATTAAAGTTGGAAAGAAATTTTGAAGCCATTTCTAAAGCTTTGGGACTCCAGAGAGACTCAGAGAGAGCAGATACACATAAATGGAGAAAACATGGAACAGTGGAGAAACTTCCCAGGCCTAACCAAGTTACTCCAAGAGCTTAATGAGAACCCATCCAGGAAGTCACAAAGAAAAACGAATACAATCCAAAGCACTACAGGTCTCAGGTAAGGTCAAAGTTCATGATTAAACAAAAAGGAGCAGACAGGCTAAGATGACCTCAAACAGAACTCAAAGGTCTTGATGAAGACTTCTGGGAAAATATTCTGACTGATGAGACAAGAGAGTGAATGCAGTGTTTCAGAAAGAGAACATAACACCAGCAGGTAAACATGGCGGTGGCAGTATGATGATCTGGGGCTGCTTTGATGCTGCAGGATCTGAATGACATGTAACTGATTAAATTAAATTCTGCTTTCTGAAACAGATTTTTGTATTTACTCAGGTTATGGTTGTCTTTTGTTAATTTGAAACATTTATGGGACCAGAAAAGTGAAAATTAAAGAAATTTGTAGAAAGGAGATCTAGCTATATAGCATCGGACATGCATACACATGTTAGACAGCTGAAGCTGTGACCTAGAATCACTGCACTGATAAACCACTGACTCAAAGATTTGGTGCCTCTGAGATATTTGGACCTTTTTTATTTGAGTAGCCATGGAAAAGATAGCATTACATTCTGTCTGACTAATCTGAAAATGTGGTTTAAAAGTGGAAAAAATGTCAAACTCACCTATTGATGTTCCAGTGTGGTTGTTGAAATGTGCTAACCCGGTCGGACCAGGACGCCCAAACAGTCAGTAGTATATTGTGACTCTGAAAACAGAGATGGGACGATAATGATGATGAAGATGATGATGAAGCCTGGGGTTCATTAAGTTGCAGTTACTGTAGCACAGATAGAAAAACTGAGTCAATATTTATTTTGGGCTGTTTCTGTGTTTCGCTGTGTCATCTGCCTGGATGTGCCGCGCTATCAGTTCCAATAACTTCACGTTCTCCACAGATGATACACTTGACCTAGTTTTCCTGTCTTTAAATTGTCAGTTTCCTGGACAAAGTCACTGAAGCAGCTGTTGCTGTCTCTAACTAGAGAATATGCACTCTGATTTTCAGAGATTGTAACATTAGCTCAGAGTTTATCTGCTGGTTTTCTCCTAAATGAAGCCACTAATGGAGCAACTGCTGCTTCTAATTCTTTGTTAACACAAAGTGTTTGTTGACAAGTGTTTCTGTTGTCTCCTCCATCCTGAGCTTTGCTGGGCTTTCTTACCAATGGCCATCATAGGTTGTGTTTCATTGACCATTGAAATGGTCCAGTTGGATTGGAAACTGTCTGTGTAAGTGGATTGAAGTAGATTATACAGTCTGGATATTAATCAGAATAGTTTATCTTGTGAAGTGCCTGGTCAGTGCTACGTAAATAAATAGAATTAAGTCCATTTAAATTAATTCAGAAATGTGTTGAGCTGTGAAAACTTACCACAGAAATGCTAAAAAGTCAAGTGAATTTATTATTTACTCAGGGCCGGCCTTATATAAGGGTCTTTATCAGAAGTCATGTCAACTCAGGTCACATTTGCTGTGCACGGTACAGACTGTGAACCCTTCTGTAGATAACTATATTTAGACACATTGATCATATTGATCAGAATTTTGGTGAGAAAAGGAAAAATGTCAACCATTACTTCAAGAACTCAGCACTGAAGCAGCAACACTATTTTATTAGGCACTGTAGCATTTCAGCTAATAGAAATTACTCATTTATTCATAATCTATTCCATTCATATTTTATCACCTCTGTTACAGGCTATTGCAAAATAACCAATCAAGCATTGGTAAGTAAAGTTCCAGGATGAAGGCAACAATGTAGGAGAGCCAACAGAAAAAATATTCCCACAAAGGTTTCAACACAAAAACCATTTCTTATCTGAAGCAGCCAGCTAGCTTAGCTCAGTAGGAAGCTAACAAAGCTAAAACCTAGCGTCTTCTCAGTTAGTAAAGTAGTTCTGCCTTTCTTCTGGTTAACAATTATTTTTTATGTTGTTAAATCTGAATAGTATTCAGCTATAATACAACACATTACAGTACAGTCATAACATCTATTTTTGTGTTGGTTTCCAAAGAGGATCACATAGGCTGGGGTTCCAAACCCAGTGTAGAACAAACAAAAACAAATATAGATTTTTGGAGGGTTAAAATATCTTTTGTAGTGAGATGTAATATAAAAATGACAAGTCATACCCTGTCATTAGTTTTGAATGTTTTTTTTCTGGTACATTCATAGCCTTCATTGCTTCCTCATCAGCCTGACATTTACAATTTGAAAAGGATTTACAAAAGTTACCCCTCAGTCCTGTTTGTGGACATGTCCAGTTTAAACAGTATTTTGTTTTGTTTTGTTTTGTTTTGTTTTAGATACAGTACTGTTTTAACACANTAGAAAACCAGCATCACTGTTTTTGGAAGAGATTATATTTCTACTTGCTAGTTTAATTGGTAGGAGGTACACTAATTAAAATCCACCTATGCTGTTAAATATGTGTTATTATATTATTATTGAAAGTGGCATGTTTAAAATAATATCAGTCATTGAAGCTATTCATTCTCCAAAAAAAAAAAAAAAAGATAGGTGAACCCTTCACTAAGGAGGAAGGCAACAGATGTACTTACTGGTTTTAATGCACTCAGCCAATTCAGAGTAAAATGGGTTTCAAGTATTGTTGAGAGGAAGCTTGTTTAATCAGTGGGCTGGAGAGGGAGGCTCAGCTGTCCTGCTAAGACAAAGAAGAAAACTGAAAACTACAAGCCGAATAGATGATCAAAGAAGAAACCTCCACAAAAAGTCCCTATAAAGTATTGCTCTTTTGTTTGTTAGATTATGTCAAGCACATAATTGAAGCTCCAGTTTGTTGTGAAGCACAGAGAATAAACTGGAACAGATTGTGCTGTTTTATGGATGAATTTGCGTATGTGGAAAGAAAAGTTATAAATGTTTGCTCATTTTAATACAGCTAAATTTTTTAGTATAATTTTGTGACACTAAATGTGAATTATATACGCTTCACTCTCCTTGTTTTTCTCCTTGTTACTTCATCGGTGCTGTTCCCAACGGCTTCATTGTTTGGTCAATTTCCTTGTTAAAAAAAACTGAAAACTTTTTTTGCCGATCAGGAAGAGGAAAAGAAAACTTCCAGTCATAGGCCTCAAAAGAACAGCAGCTCTATGTCGGATTTTTGGAGATAAGTTGCTGGTTGTGTTATGAATACCATGAACCTGACCCTGACTGCAGCTTCCCATAGGAATCAGTTTCACTATCAGACACATTGCAAAAGCACATGTCTGATATGATATGCTACTTTGTACTTTCTGTACAAAGTAGCATATCATATTTTTAATTTGTATTTTTTTTTTTCCAACAAGGTTTTTTCCTCAGGTTTTTTCCAGGTACTCTCTAACTATAGTCAGATGTTAATGGAGCCAGCCAGACTGTTTGCCTGAGCAGGCTCAGGGCTAAATATATACTGACAACGCATTACAAGCAAGCTAACCAATTCCAGGAAAGAGATAAGAGTTGACTTTCATTTAACACTTTAAAGCTTTAAAGTCACAGCTTTTAATTCAACTAAAGTTGTATGTCTAAATCAGTGAGATTCTTTTAGATTTCTGGGAATTCGTCCATTCAGAGATAAACTAACAGCACAGATGTGTTGGAATGGGATGGTTTACCTGAACTGCTTCTACTTCCAGGAACCACAGCTTTAAAAAGCTCAACGTGCGCTATTGTTGTTCCTCAGTATCAGTGTGACACACAAAGCTATTTCTGACCTGCACACCTACTCACAGCTTAGCATGTGTACATAAAAAGTCACATAGTTAGAGAATCTGCTAGCATTCTAATGCCAGAATGATGACATAGCAATAAATCTGATACTGAGAAACCTGACCAGCCATGCCTTGTAGGTGTGACACTGCATTTTGATGCTCTCAAGCAGAAAGTTGGGTAAGTTGGGAAAGTTGGGAACTGACTAATAAGGCAGGCCTGTGAAAATCAACCAATAGGACGCTCATTTTCTTTTGATAGATCACTGGACTTCAGGTGTGTCAGTAACAAACAGTGTGGTTGTGCAGACGAGGCTGTCCGTGTCGGGAACATCAGGGTCTTTATTTTGCATAGATGATCTGGTTGCTTTGGCCCTTTAGGGTGTTTTCACACCTGGTAGTCCGGCAGATCCGGTTGGACTGGGGAGCAAAATTGCAACATTTGTTACATTTTCAGCTGCTGCAGTTCAATTTCACACTGAACTGTGTCACACAACTGAATTGTCAAACCAATTGAAAAATGTGTGGTGGTGCTGCACCAAGACCTACTGAAGGAAAAGACATGGAAACCTCAGAAGAAGACATCAACTTTCTTCTTCACAAAATGTAAATGAAAACAGTCGCATGAGATTTTTACAGTTGTAGGATTTTTACGTTGGTCTGAATGATAATCAATAATAGTAATAATAAAAATAATAATAAACTTTTGTCTGAATGAGCCAATTCTTCCACCATTCCTAGACACGAGTGTTTGTTTTGGTTGTATCTACCCAGAATGCAATGCTTTATAGTCCACTTCCTGCTTTTGGAGCGGTCTTCAGTCTCTTTGGCGTCCATGTATGCATTCGAACTGCGCCAGAGTTCACTCAGCTGAACAGAGACCCAGGTTTGAAGGTGGACCAGAGTTTGCTTGTTTGGTCCGTATTAGCTTTCGATTACACATTCACACCTCACCAAACAAACCAGACTGTCTATACAGACGAACTAGAGTCGGACTAACGCGACTGGTTTGACTGCATCCTTAGAGACCTGACCTTTAGCGGACAGAAGCCGTTCACCTTCATGTGAACAACAGCCTTCTGCACCTGGTCTACTGCGATGACAACATCTCTCTGGTTTCTGAGGCAAAGAAACCTGAGCCAAAAAAACTCAGTTCACTCATCTGTCTACATCCAAACCTTCACCTATTGTGACAAGATCCCATATTCTATTAGCTGAAAGGAGTTTCGTCCTCTACTTCAAAGGTTGTATTCTTTGACCTATAACGTTACTGAGCTTTACTGATGACTCTGAGATATTCCTGAGGGACCTGGTCCGGAAAATCCTCCAGACCTGTGGAGGGAGTTCAGGGTTACTTGTCTTGCTGGGATGTTAGTGAAGCAACACGTGTCTTCATGTGGCTGCAGGCCAACACATCTGCAATGAACAGGGATGAAAGGAAAACAGTGCAACAAGACAAATGAGTAGGACCTCACTACAACACTAATGATCAAGAGTGAAGAACAAATCAGTCCCATGCTGCATGATCTACTGTAAAATTCAAATGAACTGGCTAATGACAGAGTAATGATGACAAACACATTCATTACTTAACAACAAATGTGTTTAATTCCTTTTAAAGCACCTTTTGAAGACCTTTGAAAATAGTTTCAAAGGTCTTCAAAAGGTGCTTTTAAACCTGACAAATGAGACTCACCTGGACTTCTCCTCTAATTCAGTGAATCTGACTAATGAACATGTAAGTGTAATGTAGAGAAAATAAAAACTAACGGCAGGTTGTGGAAATGCCAATATGTTTAAATTATTTCCTTGACTATTGTGGCTGGTAGGAGTTGTCTGTGTTCATCAGACAGAGCCTGGGGTAGAAATTGTTTCTGTCTCTGTGTTTTTTACAGATCGTCCATTGAACTTCATGAATGATGGAAACACCTTTGAGTTTCTCGTGGAAACCATTCAGGATGAATAAATATTTACTGCCACGAAGCGCCTCTCACCTATTTACCCCTGTATGCAGTCAAGTCTCTGCCTCACAGAGCAACCCATTCCCCCACTCGGCTCCTCCAGACTAGTGGCAGCAACAATTATCAAACACCTGGTGAATCATTAGGCAAGACAAGGCAAGTTTATTTATGTAGCACCTTTCAGACAATTCAAAGAGCTTTTAGAAAAAAGTTGCAGACAACATGTAACAAGAAGATAAAAGAAAACCATCCAGCAGATTAAAAATAGACAAATTAAATATTAGGGTTTTTTTTATATATAATAAGTGAATAGAATTAAAAATTTCCAGTGTTGGAGCATAAAAACTGAAAGTTGATTCACCAGAATAATTAGGTTTAATTCTGATGATCTTAAAGGTCTGAGTGGTTGAAGAAGATCACAAATGTAGTCTTGTTTTTTTATTTTTTATTTATTTTTTATTAGTGCTTTGCATTAAGAAGATTTTAAATTCTGTTCTTTCAGCCAGTGCAGGGATCTCAGAACTGGACTGATGTGCTTCTCTCTCTGTGTTAGAAAAGACTCTTGCAGCAGCAGCATTCTGGAGAAGCTGGAGCTGTCTTATTGATTTATTAGATAATCCAGTAAAAAATGGCATTGCAATAATCAAGTCTAGTAAAAATAAAAGCAAACAGAATCTTGTGGGGATATGAGTCATCTAATTTTAGCAATATGATAAAAATAGACAGTCTGCTGTCTGTCTATGAACTATGTCTCAGTCCAACGCTCCTAAGAATGGTTATAAACAGTATTATGGAGGAGTATTGTGATGACGTGAAGAGTGGAGTGTCCATCCAAAAGAGCAGGAGTTTTTAAAGAGACAGTAGCCCAATTTCAAGGAGACTAATTGCAAAGTCAAATTTCTTTGAGTTATGTTTGATATGTACAGCATTTTCAGAACAACAGAAGGTAACATATTTACTTCACATATTTACTTGATTATGCTATAAAATTTAACTATGTGCCTAGAAAACACATAATAGTCCCTTTAACAAAACTTCATCTGTCCAGGGAGGCAGATAAAATTCTGTATTATAATATCACAAAGAACCCCATTAAAATACACTGAAATGTGCATCTGTAAAAGGTTTTATGGGGCGAATAAATAAATTATCTGGTGTCTTATATCACTTTAAGCACTGCAGTATCTGTAGAAGTAGTAACAGAGCTGAGTTCTGTCCTGCTCAGATTAACCTCAGTTAGTTTTCAAACTGGTTGCAGATGATATGAAACATACTACACAATGACATACTACACATTTAAATAAATACCCAAACTCATCTCCATCAGAATATTTCAACAATTCTGCTTCTAGAGGTTTTATATTACATCTGTGGTGAGGGGGGCGTTGTGCTCTGAGAACCTTGAAGTTGTGAGGGATTGTCTGTGTGTACAGTGTGTGTAATGAAGGTGATTTCCCCACATGTTTAGTCACAGATTTCCACTTTGTTTTGTTCAGGCCTGCAGCACCTTGGCCTGGGTGTGTTTCCAGGCAAAACCTGCTTTTATTTCACAAGAAACACACACTGCTGTGGAGCAGGAGGACATGCACAGCTCAATGTGTTGCTGCTGCTGATTGACTCTCAGGTGTGGATGGAGCGTCTCGTAAGAGAAGCTTTTGATAATAAGCAAACTGTACAAAATAATATTAGAAAAATGATCTTCTTAGCACAAGATCACACAAACTGGTTCCAGTGAATTCACTGCATCATTATACCTTTGTTACCTCATTGTACATACTTACTAATTGGGACACATCTTTAAACTTGGCCTTCAGGTTTTGCAATTCATCTTGAGTTATCACAATGCTGTTGTTGGAAACCTATGTTCTCATTCATTCAGGCAGATAAAAATACTCAAAAATGTTTTTTAATGGTTTTCTATGGATTCTATTTTGGACTTAGCCAAAATGTAATGATTGGCATCATCACATTGTCAAGCTCTAACATTAACTGCTAACTGTTAGCTGCTGCTACCATATTGTGGTTTTTAGTAGCCAGGGATTTTTGGTTCTTGATTTGGATGGTTGGATCCATCTTGTGGTTCTTGTCCAGCTGCAGGAGTCGTTGAATCTGAAAGGGAGAAAAGCAGCGAGCAGACGGCTGAAAGAAAGCAAGAAGAGGTGATGCTTAAAGGGGCAGAATTATGTATTTTCCAGGCACATAATTGATTTTATACAATCAAGTAACTATGTTATATTCAGTTGTTGTGAAAATGCTACATATATGAACTCCGGCTTAAAAGAATATTGACTTTGTAATTTAACAGCTTAAAATTGGGCCTCTGTCTCTTTAAAAACTCCTGAGTTTCTGAAACTTTTCTGAAAGTCACCACAACATGGATCCTCTATTAATCCTTTAACAATATTTATATCAGTGTTGCACTGAGAAGTAGCTCTTATTATGAGCCCACCAGGTGTTTGCTAATTGCAGCTGGCTAGTCTGAAGGAGCTGGGTAGGAGAGCTGACAGGGAGGGTTTCTCTGTGAGGTGGAAACGTAAACTGCAGCTCTGAGGAGCTGCGTCTTGAAGGCGGAGCTAGATCCACCCAGGCGTTTTGCACAGTTGAATTGAATTGTGGCCATGGAGATTAAGGGATTCTTCAAACATGCGTGAAAGAATCAAAGCAACACTCCAGGTATGTTCTTGATGAGGAAATAACATTATAACATGATGTAAAATTTTTTTTAAAAGTTTATTCTACATGATAGTGCCCCTTTAAAGTGAAGAAAGGAACAATATATTCTGTTTTAGTGTCAAGTGAAACTGAGCTTTTAATCTGCATGCAAAAAAAGAGCAGATGATAAAATGATTTAGAATAAAGCATATTGATGTTAGAGTGACCTAGTCAAAGTCTACATCTAAATCAAACTGACAATCTGTGGAAAGCCTAAAATTGATCTGCATTCATATAAAATAATATTTAATTTTGTCTGTTATCTATCTTCAAGTGGCAAAAACAAAGCTAAAAAATGTATCTGGGAGTTTCAGTGATGTTTTAAATAAAGTTTTTCCACAACAGAACCAAATCATTTCCAGAGAAAGAGAAGAAAAGTACATCTTATCTCCAGTGGGTTAATGAATAACTTAAACATATGTAATCTTATATGAGGAATCTAGATTAACTGAGGTGTGAGACAGTTTATCACTCAGAAACAGGAATGCTTTGTTTCCATTCCTACTTATAAAAATACAGCAGTAAGATGAAAGATGTCAGGACAAATCTTTACACATGAATGTGACTGAGGGTTTGTTCAGTCCTGAATATTCAGATTCTGATCCTGCTTGTTTTACATGTGTACAAGGAGGCTCAATCTCTGTGTGTGCGTGTGTGTGTGTATTTGGATCTTCGCAGAAGTTTCAGACATAAAAATAAACCGTGCAGACAGCCTGCAGGCTGCAGGCAGCCGGGGATGACTCTGGCAGTGGTTCCACCCGGGGGTGTAAAGCAGTGCAACCCTTTTTTTTCCACTCTGCTCGGTACCAGAACCTTTCGCTTTTCTAGGTTAACCCTCAGTGCAGCTTATTTTGGTTCTCCCCTGCAGATCTGTTTCCACTACTCCTCTCCGCCTACAGGACTGGATCTTATTTTGGGGAAACTGAAAACACTGTGTGGTGACTTCTGAGAAAGATGCAAACCAAACAGGAGAAGCAAGTTCAACTCTGGCAACTGGCAGATAAAAGAGGTAGTTTAAGGAGAAAGACCCAAATTCTGCTGGTTAAATTGTTTTCTTACAGCTTCTATGTTCAAGGATATGTGCGGGTTATGTGGAGTCTTCTACATTTTAGGATGCAAAGACAAAGATTTCATATAGTTGAAAGGATTTTATTAGTCAATCGTATTTATGTAAACAGTCAACATTTACAAAGTTAAAGACTTCAGCTGGATTCCAGTTGCTGGTTAAACCCTGACTGATGATGAAGAGCCATTCTTACCTTGATCAGTTTGTTGGCTTCTGTTTCTCCACCTGTTCAGGTTCTCAGTCTGTAGAGGTTCAGATCTGAGAGTAATCCTGCTTTCCAGTTTTCTTGGAACTGGGAAATTCTGACTTCCCAGCCAGAAAAATTAACTGGGACGCCGTCCAAAGTCCGATTTCCCACTTTGAAATGGGAAGCAACTCCGACTACCTTCAGTTAGGACTTGTAAGGCTGACTTTGCATTTCAATATGGCCGCTCCTCGCATCAGCAGCAGTAGTAAGATGTGGTGAAAAATGTTTATTTTACGAGACATGCATGTAAGAGTGTGTATAAAATCAGTGTTACAGCATCTGTTCAGTGATTGGATGGGTTCAGTCACCAGGTGACATCGTAATTTAGAGCTGTGCATCACCTGTGTAGTTATGGTAACTAATTTTATTTCCTGTTATAATCTGAGCCAGTGGAAGCCTGTAGATATTAATTAGGAGGAGCCCCAGGATTGAACCTTGGGGATCCCCACATGTGACCTCTGTCTACTACCTATTGACAGACAGTCATCCAGTTCTTTATAACAGATTATAACCAGCTGAGTATTGGACCAGAGAGTCTGACCAACTCTTCAGCGCAGCATTCAGTACTGTTGACATTTTACTGAAAGGACTAAAGTCCAACAGAACCAACACTGTGGTTCTTCCACAGCTTATGTGGATGTCACTGAACACTTTGACGAGGGCAGTCTCAGTACTGTGGTAACCATGGAACCCAGACTGAAACCGGACATAAAAGCAGTTGGACATCTTTAAGACGCTGAAGGTTGGCCTGGAACTCTGCAGCAGTGATTTATCCACATTGTTCTTTTATCAGTGGTAATAATAAAAGTTTGGAGGAAAACACCTGGTGAGAGCAACGAGTTCACCGAACAATATGGTGAATCACTGCTTAGTCATGATTTACTGTTTTCAACAATGGCCGGTTTGGTTTGAATAACTTTGTATCTTCAGTAAGTACATTTCTTTGTATTTTCCCAGACTAAAGTTAACCTTTGCTAGATAATCTGAAAGATTAAAGTGTGAAAGAGTTTTCACAGCACTACAATCAAAAAAGGGACACATTCAGCTTATTTACAATTGCACAACAAAATGCAAACAAATCAGTGGTTAATCACCTCAATCAATAGTTAGAAAGATTATGAACTAAAAAGGACAAGTGGTAAGTGTGCTGGTTAGAAAAATATTTTACTATCCTTGGCATCAAATTTAAAATGTAAATTTTCAGCTGAGTTCAGATTCATTTGCTAAAGTTCAATCTTTGTAACTGGAAGTTTATTAAACTTCCAGATAAAGAAGCACAGCTCTGAGACTCGGCGTGACCCTGCAGACAGAGGCATGAGCTCTGACATGTGGGTGGAGGGAGACACCAGTGGTTTCCCTCAGCAGCGTGGGGGCAGAGGGAACCCGCCCACCAACTTTCCATACAGACATTTCTAAAATGCACCACCCCCCCAGCAGTCAGCGGCAGGTGGGACCTTGTGCAGCTTTTGTTCTAAATGCGTCAGTCACCAGAGGAAGATGCAGAAGAAGTAAACACGGCGATGAGGAAGTCTGTCATGGTTACAAAATAACAAAAAAAAAAGTAGAACTGATAAGACAATATCCGCATCATAGTGAGTCTTTCAACGCACTTCTTTTGGTTTAGTTTGGTTTATTTATCTAGAAATTGTACAATTGATGTCATTTTCACTTTTAGTTGGGTGATTTTTAAACAAAGGTCAGAGTTAAAATAATACCAGCCAGTTCCCTCATCTGAACCTGCTCCTGTCTTTATCCTTGGACTTCCTGGGCGAGCGGCTGCGGCTGCGCTCTCTGTGACCTTTGTCCCGGCTCTCCTTCCCGTGTTTGAGACGGGACTTGCTGTGTTTGTGCTCTCTGTCTCTGGAACGCGAGCGTGAGCGAGAGCCCGAACGCTGGCGCCCAGACTTTCGGTCGCGTCTGCTCTCCTCGTTGTCCTGGAAACGAGAGCAGAGTGAAGACGGTGAGAACCGAAGTGGGAGAAGACAGACTGGGACTGACGTCCAAATGTCCAGTTAGAAGGAACGAGGAGGACATTTACTCCTTTGATCAAGTTTGAATTTATAGGAAAGACTTTTCTGCCCAGTTAGAAATGAACTGGTCCACTTTTTTCACTTCTGATACCGATACCGATATCTCAGGTTTAGTATCGGCCAATACTGATCCGATACAAAAAAAACAACAAAAAAAAAACAGCAGAAGTGTCTTAAAATGTTATTTTTTTTTTTAACAATAAATGTACTGAATTACTAATTCAGTACAGCACATTAACACCAACAGCTTCACCAGTTTGGTCAAACATGTAAAAACAAAACAACATGAATTTAGTCAGTCAGTGAGTAAATTCAGTCAATGAAAAATAAATAGTAAAGAAACAGAAACAGGTCGACTACCTCTGGTCAAACATGTAAAATAAACTGCAACAAACCATGTTTGAAATGGTTGAGAAAGTGGAATAAGAATTCTAAATAAAATATAAAACAATTAAAATATAGAATTAGACTGAACGGATTATAGATCTGGAACATTGTCACAGACACCAAAACTAGAGTTTTAGTTCAATTTAATACAGATATTAGTATTAGATTGGTGCATCTCTAGTTTTAAAGCCAGAAGATGAGCTGACAGGAGAGAGAGAGAAAGAAATAGAGAGAGCGCTCAGGCTTCTTGGAAGAGGAATTAAACAAAGTGAACAGTGATAAGAAAGTTATTAAAGGAACAAGGAAGTATTCACAGGAGAACTTTAGCATTATCTGCCTGCTGATATTTTTCCTGGCAAACGATAGGTGGTTTTCCTGACAGGTAATGAGCCTGAGGTCGGCTTCTTCGTCGGTCAGCCTTCATTCCAAAAACCCATCAGCGTTCCTGTCAGACATCTTCTGCATTCCTGCAGATCAAAGCGATATGACACAAACATTTCCTGCAACGCCACTTCCTACCAGACTGGACAACAGTCTGTGTGGCCATTCACCACAACATGGTGCTGACCAGGAAGTTCTCAGTGTCAAAGGTCAACAATAACTCCATAACTGCCTGTTCAGACTGGAGGAACAGTCAACACGCTGGTGATTCTCAGTCGCTCCACGTAAAACTATCTGGACTGCTGAAAAATAAAACTAACATGTGACATCTCATTCTGCTTACTGCACCGCTGGGTCCCTGGGAGCCCGAAAACAGCTAAAACAAACGATGCGGTCATTTATCTACATGATAATAAAATCAGTATAACAATAAAATCCTGGGATATTTAACATCATTATGTAACCCTGCTAAATAATAAAAAATACATCCTCCACCTCAAACTACACAAAACAGCTCATAATAAACAATATCTGCTTCTTATCAGGTCTTAAAATGATTCCAAAAATAAATAAAAACAACACACACACATACACACACACACACACAAGATGGAGAAATAAAGCAAACATAGCAGAAGCAGAGAGACAGACAGGAGAAAAACATGGGAGAATGAAGCATGGTAGTGGCAGACTGATGATGTGGGTCTGACTCCTAAAGAAAAACATTTAGAACAGGAAGGAGACTCAGAGTCCTACAGTAGAATCTTCACAAACGTCTTCCTCTCTGGGAAGGTAGCAGAGGAAGCTCCTCACACACACACTTCTCTTCTTCTCTTCTCTTATTTTAGATTCGCTTGTTTTCCTCACACCATGCTACATGCTCCCTTATGCTAAAGTGTCTTATGTTCTGTTATGAATACAAATGCAACAACCCTCTGTGACGGACTGACCACCAACATGAGGCTTTAGGGTTCTGAAGATAAACATTTTGATTCATTGTCTCAGTAAATTTCAACTAATGAGGTTGAATAAAAAACAAAACTCCATGTTATCAATAAATTTGAAAATATGATTAAAAGCAGTTACTGTGTGCAGCTTAGTGACATAAATCACACAGCTATAAGTCAGGTATCCTGAAGACGCCTGTTTCAGATGGGAATGTTTTCCAACAGTAGTATTTGTGTTTGGGGCGTTTTGAACACTGTGCAGTTACAGGGAAAAAAAGGAGTAGTTATCTTTTTTTTTTTTTAAACATTTTTATCCTTATCACAGTAGTACCACAAAACAATATTGAATTCTAAGTCCATATAGCTGTCATTCACCCTGCAGAAGGAAGGACAGCTGATCATTTGAACAGTGGTGGAAAGAACAGGTCTGATCTATCTGGGTGCTCCACTAGAGCGGGCGCCAAACAAAGCTAGAGGAAAAGTTATTTCCAGTCAGCATTTTCTGTATTTCACAACTGTTTGTGAAAATAACATGATCAGTATCAGAAGCACTGACTAGGGTCACCCACACTAAAGGCTGAAGGAAAACAGAAGAGAGAATGATGAAGATGTTGTAGGGATGGAGTAAAAAAGCTACAATGAGACCTCACCGCTGTATCGGAGTAAACTACCTCAAGTCCAGTGAGGTGGAGACTGATTGGGTCATTACGAAGTTGAAATTGATTATTTAGTCTAACTGCTGATGTCTGGATGTTCAGGAATAAACAGAAACACCACCAATCTGGGCACCTGCCTGGCAGCAACACGTCCAGACTCACAGGATACAATACGACCTGTGAGCTCACAGCTTTCTGGTTAAAGAACTGACCTTGTGCTTTTTGGATTTCCTGCTGTCCTCATCGTCTGAATGATGATGGTGTTTCTTGTGTTTCTTCTCAGGGTGCCGGTGGCTCATCGCCGCCTCCTCATCCTCGATTAGCAGGTCATACTTGGAGCTGTTTGGAAGGTTACGGAAATCTCAGAAAAAGAAAGGCAGTGGATGGAGACGGGCATGAATCAGAAGAATATCAACAGGAAAATAAAACATTCCCAGGCATGTGAACACAGAAGGATACTCTTGTTTGGGCTTCACTTGATCCTTCAGAGCCAGCTTAGAACGGCTCTCCAAGTCCTTCTCGTAGGCCTTGAAGTCATCTTTAGTGTATTTCCCACCTAGGACACACACACAGCTGTTCACTTAAAGGAGCAGTGCAGACTTTTATACGTGAAGTTCTGTTAAAGGTTTAGAAACAGCTAAAATCTTATCTGAGTTTATCTTTATGTTAGCATAAATCCAGACTAGTAACGGCTAGTCTGACCTAGAGGAGACTTCTACTAAAATAAAAAGTCTCCAAGGTGCCACACAGCTTATGGAAACACTATTTATGAATACAGAAGTTATCCTTATTGTATATTGGCTGTTTATCAACGGGGAAGCCTGTGATTACATCTCTAGGACACAGACATAGGAATGTCCTGTGCACCACTAATAAACACTCTGTGTGAAACACTGACAACAGAGTGTCCAAAGTCGGTCCTCGAGGGTCGGCATTCGATTGGATATTCTTTAAATAGCATTCACACAATTTATAGTCATGTTCCTTAAAGGGTAAGTAGGGTTCCATCTTTATGTTTCTGCACAAATTTCATGTGTGTGTGTGTGTGTGTGTGTGTGTACGCATAGACTGTAAATTTGTGTTGTTTTAGGTCAGCAGAGGTTTGCTTTGATACTGGCTTCTTTCTGGCTAGCTGTTAGCTTTAGCCTCTGGGACCAGCTAGTCTAGATTTATGAGAAATGCAGAGCAATCTACTGCAGATGCGATACCAACTGCTTGTAAACTTCAAAGAAATTCATTTCAAAAACACTGAGCTGTCCCTTTAAAGTAAAAGAAACAAAACAAAAACAGAGAAACACTGCTGTCACTCCCACAAACTGAGTGGAAAATATTATCTAACCTTTTAGTACGTTTTTCTATTATGTTACATTGTTTGATTTTGTATTGTGAGGCGTCTTTGAGTACTTTTGAGTACTTAAAAAAAGCGCTATGTGGAAAAATGTGTTATTATTACTATTGTTATTAAAAGTCCAGCCTCAGGACCAGCATGAGTACCTTTCCCTTTCCATTTGATCTTTGCAACCGACTGGCTGAAGTCCACATGGATCCGTCGGTCATCAATCAGCACGTTGTCCATTTTGAAGTAAGCCTTTTCACAGTCTTCTTGCTGTCAAGAAAACAGGTTTAAATATTGTAAAGTTCAATGTAAAAAAAAAAAAAAGAACAATGTGACAAAAAACTCAGCTCTAATTTGACCAATAACAGCAGACCTCACATAAACTACCCGCCTTATGCACCTGCTGAATGTACACCGACTATGTTCCAGATATTAAATGACATGACATGCAAGCTCTTAAATATCTTCACACAAGAGGTAAAGGAAAGCCAAAAGCTGCTTTAACTGGCTGCCCATATTGGGAGGAATATGATACCAGCTGCCAAGTTCAGGAACCCGGAATAAAAACATGGATTTCATGTAGAAGCAGGAACATTTTGCTCCGTTTTAATGTGCTGTGGAAAACCCCTGGCTCCTCTCTTATCTTTCATTTTCAAGGAGTCAGCTTTTTCTGGCTTCTTTACAAGAACCGTTTGGTGTGACGCACCACTGGCCAAGCGTGAAAGTCAACATCTACCTAAAAGTATAGCATCCTCTACTGGTTGCACAACGCATTGCAATAAGCTCCTTCAGAGCCTTGATTCCGTTTGTCGTTTGCAGTGAAATTCCTGCAGCTCCGTTATTCCCCAGATAAAAAGTTCACAGGGTTCACCACTGAAAAACAAATTGTGCAAATATGATCTTCCCTATTATCTTACCTATCTGACCTAATCAATGTTGTAGGACAGGTTTCACGTTTCCAACTTATCAGCTCTTATTTTCACACTGCAGCAGTTCTGAAGCACACCAGCGACAGGCAGGATGCGAGACCTCTTTTATTTGCTTCACTTTCCCTCCTCTGTCATAATGACTCCAACAATCTGATGGGATCATAATCAACATGTCATAAACAGAGCAAACTGAGTTTATGACTGATTTCCAGACTTCACATCCTGCAGGGTTTTTCCACCTGTTATTATTTCCCTTATAAAAACCGGAGGGCATATATATGGAAAAACAAGATGTTATCAGCTTATGTTTCCCAGTGAACCAGAACATGCAAAAAGCACATGAACAAAAACTAATTAAAAGGAAAGTCGAGTGATTCGAACATCATAACAGAGTTTGTTACAACAGTGCATCTAAACATGTCTGACTTTATAAAGCAGAGCTGAGCTTTGGATGCACCTTCACCATCCATATTCTTACCATAAATCACATCACAATCCACCGCTAACCTACTGCACACCTCACTACTGTCTTTCTGTAATCTTGACAAGTTTAGGCCAGTGGTGATTACTTATTATAAATTGTCCCAGAAATTATTGTGATAAACAATAACTTTGTCTTTTTGAGGCCATTTTAAACAAATATAATGATAAAGGGTTTATATTGCAAGCCCTGTCGCACAAAGATCAATAAACTTTCATTTCCAAAAGAAGATTTAACACTGTGGCATTTTTAAATGTCCGAAAAAAATGACTAAAACAGTAAATTAAAAAACATTATGAAGTCTCAACAAAACAAAAATGTGCCTCAAATAACAGCCATCACTGTCTATGATAACTCTGAAGAACCTGAATTGATAAGAGTTACAACATTTAATTTCTCTTTGGGATCAATAAAGTATTTTTTTATTTAATCATCAGGCTCAGATTGGAAAAACAAACAGCCAGTTAGGACCTTAGTGAAAACATTTATTCCTTTTTTGCAAAATTATGCATTTGTAAAGTAGTATTTTGTTTTTGTTTTCTTTTTGTAATGTTAATTTACCAAAATAATGTGAATCTGAAATGTTCAAACTGACCACTTTGTATTATGTGTCAAATGTTTGCAGTATTTTCTAAATGCAGGTCTTTCAATAATATTAAAGGGCAGCATCGCTCTAAAGATGAAGCAAACTACAAAAACAAGCATGCGAATGAAAATTATCGCACTCATTTTCATTTATCATGTGATTATGTCATTTATTGCTAATTTAGGACTGAAAAAACTACAAATATAGTGGATGACTGGAAGATCCTGCTGGCTTTGACAGTTTGGCAACAGAAGTGAGCCGGTGGCAAAACAGACATCCTGCAACTGGATGGAATTTGCATTTATGCAAAGAAAAAAAATCGTCAACTATCAAGGGGATGTTAGCAGTGAGTTAGAGGGCCAGTATTAATAAGGCCTTATTGGTGCATAGAGATGATGCTGCTCACCTTCTCAAACTCAATGAAAGCGTAGCAGAGGGAATCTCCAGTTTTAAAGTCTCTGATGATCTCACAACTACATAGAAAAAGACAAAAACAAGTGTTCTGGTAACGTCAAAAGAAAACAGATGGTGACTACAAAATGTTCAGGCAAAAATCTTTAAAAAAATAAACAAAGACGTATCTGACAAAAATAAGAATCCTGACCTTTTTATGGAGCCAAAGCGTGAAAAGATGATCTCCAGGTCCTCGTCTGTGGTGACTGGGTTGAGTTTGCACACAAACAAAACGTTCTCAGGAGGCTTCACATCTGCGTCCGGGAGGTCCCCAACCTGCAGGGACACTCAGTGTGTCTTCAGTGTATCCCCCAGCTCAGCCAGAGGACTGAGAGCAGACGTGTGTCTCACCATCTCCAGCAGGATGGCCTGAGTCTTGGCTTCCTTCTCCTTCAGCCTCTCCTCCAGCTCCTCGGCTCCTTTCCCGTCCGTGTCGTCGATCACTTCGTCCGCTCCGATACGGCCGCTCTGCAAATACAAACACTGATTCACACAAACTACTGAAAGCATCTACGTCTGCCTGAGCGTCCCTGAGCCGCCCCATCACTCTGGTGAGAAAGACTGCGGCTGCTCTCACATCCAGCTGCTCCTTGGTGGGCTCAGGCGATCGATCAGGAATCGGCAGATCGGCAGGATCGTCGAACGGATCGTCCAGCACCACAGTGTGGTTTATCCTGCCGCAATACAACAGCAACGTCTCATGATCAAACCATAAAAATAAAACAAATCAGGATAATAAAGTAAGAAAAACATTTTACCAGGTTATAAGGGTTAGAATCAGCTGATGGAACTAATAAATTAAGGAATTATTGATTAAAATAAGTTCCTATCTAAGATATTTGTACTAGGAACTGGACAAAAGATAGTTGGTAGGTGGAACATAAGTCAAATTCACAGCAAATGTAATCTTAATCCACCTTTCAAAAACAAAACATTTAAATTCATTTATACAATCCAACTGATCAAATCAATTAATCAAATTTTATTTGTATAGCACATTTCAGCAGCAAGGCTGAAATGTGTGCTTTACATAATTAAAAAACAAAATAAAAACAGCATGTGACATTGAATAAACAGTAAGAAAGAGAGAGATTTTGGAAAAAGAGAAAATAAAAAAAAAGAAAAAGATTTAAAAAAAAGATAAAAACATACTTTTGTTATGGAATTTAAGCGCCTGTTGTCGCCAGACTCCACCGTCCGTTTAACACGGGTATTATCCAGGCCCCGTCGCCTGACAGGACAAGGTCTCCAACCTTGCAGTACCAGGCTCCGTCCACCTGACACGCGAATTTTTGCGCTAGGACTTCGCCGTCCTACACGGATTTTTGTGCACTATTTTTACCTGTTAGAGTCTAGAATTTACAGGGTTTTTCTGTGCGCGCAATGACCCTCAATCACTCACCACTTTTACATAAATAGATAAAAAGTAAAGATAAAAACATCGAAGACATCAAAAGCCCACACTCTAACCCTAATTTAGCCATAAGCAACTCTAAACAGGTCCCTCAGTGTTTCAGCTGTTTTACAGTTTTCTGGAAGTTTGTTCCAAATTTGTGGTGCATAGAAACTGAATGCTGCTTCTCCTCGTTTGGTTCTGGTTCTGGGGAAACGGAGCAGAACCAGAACCAGAAGATCTGAGGGGTCTAGACGGTTGGTACAGCAATAACAGATCTTTAATATGTTGTGGTGCTAAACCGTTCAGTGATTTATAAACTAACAGTATTTTTTAAAGTCTATTCTTTGAGCTACAGGGAGCCAGTGTAGGGACTTTAAAACTGGTGTTATGTGCTCTATCTTCCTGGTTTTAGTGAGAACACGAGCAGCAGCGTTCTGGATCAGCTGCAGCTGTTTGATTGATTTATTAGTCAGACCTGTGAAGACGCTGTTGCAGTAATCAATGCGGCTAAAGATAAATGCATGGATGAGTTTCTCTAGATCGTGCTGAGACATTAGTCCTCTAATCCTGGAGATGTTCCAGGTGATAGAAGGCCGACTTTGTGACTGTCTTAATGTGGCTCTGAAGGTTCAGGTCAGAGTCCATCACTACTCCCAGGTTTTGGGAGTTTCGGGATCTCAGTTATCAAACAGTACAGTAAGCTAAATGAATTTTTAAAAGTCATTTAAAAAGCTCTTATCTAAGGAAGCCCAGTAGATGTAAGTGTGACGTGGCCTCTTGGTTCCAGCTCACCTGATGTCCTGAAACGGGACAAAATCCTTGTCAACAAAAGCCTCATTGATCTTGGTCAGGACGTCCAGCCCTTCTGTGACTTCTCCGAACACGGTGTGGACTCCATCCAGGTAGTCCAGGTTCTCCCCGGTCGTGATGAGGAACTAAGAAGAAACTAATTGTTCCAGTTGCACATCTGATGTTTTTTTATATTCCTGCCCTAAAAAAAGAAGGATATGGCAGGTTTCTAAAAGCTCTCTTCTCATTCACCTGAGAGCCGTGCTGGTCATTTCCGTTGTTCACCATGGAAACCGTCCCCGTCTTCCTGTGCTTGATGCGCGGCACTTTCTCCGCGTCAAAGAAGCGCGCCTGGTCTCCATAGAGCTTGCTGCAGATCCGGAACACAGACAGGTTTTCAGTGTGCGCCGCCTGATTCCCAAACATCTGAAACCGTTTTACTGACTGACCAGAACACAGATTCTCCTCCACGGCCAGTTCCAGTAGGATCTCCAGTCTGCACAATGAAGTCCCTCTGAGAAAGACACCAACATATCACACAGTTTACCAGCAAATCTGAATGTAGAGTCACACTTCAAATATTTCAGATTTTTATGGGATTTGTTTTTAGTACAAGCTCCAAATGTTACGCAAAGCTATAGTACTAATGTAGTAATCTCAGTCCAGTAGATAGAATTTAGACAGACTAAGGAATTTGGAAACTACGCAAGAGGATTAGGGCCACTGGAATTTTTTTTTTAAATTCTGATTTTAATCTCAGAATTCTACAATTAAAGTCAGAATTCTGACTTTTTTTCTCAGAATTCTAAGATTAAAGTCATTTTTTTTTCTTTTTTCCAGTGGCCCTAATCCTCTTCTGTAGGAAACAGAGAAGTGTATGACTTTGACACGAAAAAGTGTAATTACCATGTAAGATTTGGAGTAGCCAGAATGTTCAGCTTTTAGATGAAATTGGGATGAAAAATGTATGTGATGTCTGTTTTACTTGGGTTAATCTGATATATTACATTTGATAAAATAATTAAACATTAACATCCTTCCACAGCTGTGTGAACGTCAATGGTAGCTCTGACTGTAAGCTTGGCCTTTGGCGCCCTCCTGTGGAGGCTCGCTGAAACAGCATAGAGTTAGCAAAAAAAGAACAGATTGACAGCGGAGACAGTTTGAAATAAGACAGCTTAGCATTACCTGCACATTGTGGATGAGGCAGTAGTTGTAGTATTTTATTTTGCATAATTTCAGGAAATTTAGGGAGGCTGAAAGAGAGCACAAATGTTTAGATGCACCTCTGGCAACATTAGAAATAATGTGTTTGGAAGTAAGATATGACGTAACTTATTACAACTGCACAGCAGTTGTAACACTCTACTCCAATTAGAGTAATTCTGGAACAAGATAAAACAGAAACTGAATGAAACATACAACAGACTAGCTAACCACCGAAGCTAACACCGCCATATTCTGTTCATAAGCGCTCTTGTGTCTCGTTCAGTTATGAACGAGCTAATATGCTTACAAACAGTTGTGGGTTATTGTAATATATAGCCTTACTTTTAGGTCTTTCCTCGGTGAACAAATCAATTACAATATCCCCCAGCGTTGTTTCAAGGAGCACCGCCATACTGACGTTTTCACTTCTCGCGAGAAAAACAGCAGAACATTCCGTACGCCTGCGCAGTTCGTAGGTGTGCGCAACGGTTTTTCCCGATTCTTGTTTTTGATGGAAGAGAACTAAAAGCGGATATGGCGAGTCCCACAGTTTGTTTTATTGTTCTTCTGTTTGTCGCCGAGTCGACGACAAAGCAGCTAAACACGGTAAGAAAAAAAGAGGTGTTTTGTGCGGTGTTAGCTTCGTTGTTAGCCTTTCCACTATAATGTAGCAGTGAGGCGTTCGGGTGTTTTTTGTTTTTATTTCTCACCGAGTTGTTTTTATCGCAGGAAAATATCCTGATTAACGTGACAGCAGGGACACTGACAGACACCGAGCTGCAGCAGTCCAACAGCTTACAGGTAAATTTATGGCCACGCGGGAATAATTCCTAAGATTCCTCTGTTTCTGGGAAATCAGGAAGGGGGCTCATGAGTCACTTCTCTGTATTTTTTGTTTTGTTTTGTTTTTTTTCCAGATAAATTTAAACATATCAGTGGGTGAAGAGCAGGTGCTGGTCAATGAGATCCCGGTGGAGCTTTCAGGTGTCACTAGGTTCAACTGCCAGGCTCTTCTCTGTGAGTTTCCTTCACTTCTCCTTTGAGCTTACAGAGCTAAAGCTAAATGATCCGCCTGTTAGTTTTTCCTTCCTGTAATCTTTAGAACTGGTTCTCCAGGCTTTCTAATGGGCCATGTTTATTTTATTTTTTTTTCCAGCTAATATCTCTTTGGAAATCGTATTTTTTTTCAGATGTTGCTACTCCTCTATGAACTTTAGCATCTCCTCTACCATCATATAAACAGAAACAGTTCAGGTATTCATCCCTGTTGGATGATTTATTGCTTCCACAAATCAAACATGACCAACAAAATTTGACTTGTTTGACCACAAAAAGTAAAAAAAAAAAAAAAAAAGTTTTAATGTCAAAGGAATGAACCAGTGAAGGCCCTTCCACACGCTGCTGTCTTCACTGTAGTTGTTTTTGGTGATTGCTGGTTTGTATCTGAAACTCTGACATGCTGGTGCAGATTTCAAACAAATCGACTTTCTATTCGTGAGCTGTTAATAACAAGATACCTATTCCTGCTTTCCGCATGTGTTGAATATTCATCTTGCTAAAATATT
>NW_015113221.1:0-67376 GCF_001443285.1 Poecilia latipinna
TCCCCATTATTCCACAAAATTCTTTCCCTTAGATGCAACTGAGCAGATTTTGTGCATCCCTACTGCGTTATGGCATCTAATTTATAGTAGTTGTTTTCCGTCGGCTTCATCGTGGATTCAATTACCTCTTCTGATTCAGAGGAGGCTCGTTCAGAGCCGTGTTGCTCTCAGATGGTGCGTTATCGTACCCCGTAGATTTATGTCAGAGCTCAATGAATGATGGCTGTGCAATTTTCTGCATGAAAAGCAGTGCTGTGGGGACTGTGTGTGTGTGTTTCTAAGCTCTTGTCAGCTGTGTGGTAAAGATGTATGGGCCTTACTGTGTGTTCTTTTTTTTTTTCCCCCATTTACTGACCAATGTTGAGGCCTGTCACTATAGCCTTTCTGTTGCTGAGACTTGCCATGAGAATTTTGTTGGTGTTTCCTTTTTATGGATCTGTTTTTGAGGTGATGATTCAGTGACTTTCTGAAGGCATTTTCTCAGCGGGTACATCACAGAAACTTGTCAGAGGAAAGGCTGCTAATTTAACTGATGAATGAATTGAAGATTCATATAAATGGCCACTTTGTTGGCCTCAAGAGTCAGGCCTGAGAAATTTGTCAAATCAATTTGATATGCCACTTTAAAATAAATAAATAAAAACTTCTGATTTGGGAAACAGGATGGATTTGGAAAAAAACTAAAATGACTTAATTTTAGTTGTCAGAAGGGAATTTGATTTCAGATTTTCAGTAAATGGAAGGAAATTCAAAATGGGAAAACATGCTATTTATAGAATTGGTTCTCCAGCCGTCCATCTATTTTGAAATTTCCACTTTTGTATTCAAATTAAAAAACAAAAAAAAAAAATGTCTACTGCTGATTACTCCGGAAGCAGGTGCCTGGAAAACAATGGCATTTTGGGTCCATGTGCCAAAGTGTTTCATATTTTGTCCTACATAATCTCTGTTTTTGACTACCCGACTATGAAGACCTGCAGGTCCGCAGTAAACCATTCGGCCAAAGTTATCTCAGCTGAATCTTTCTGCAGTGGAAGCTGTTGACAACCTCGATCCGTGCTTGTAGACGGCTACCTAGCATGAGGTTACGCAGCCCATTACTGTTGCAGCAGTCATGGCTCTGTCTTTCTTTGTAGTCCCAGTGAAAGGTTGATGTGCCCTGAGATGACCGGCCCCTCCTCACAGGGGTCCTGTGATATCTCGGTTGTCTCCTTCCAGGCCTGAATGGGCACATTGTGCCGCTGTCTGCCTGCTGCTGCTCTGTAGACTGCTGCACACACCTGTCAAGCTATGTTCGCGGCGCCTTGGGTGTTGAGATACACCAGAGCCCTTACACACACACACACACACACGCCTACGCACGCACCTAAAAGCAGTCCGATATGAACAAATAAGCGCTCGGTTACATGAACCATATGCAAAGACACGGATGTATATACACGAGAAGTGCACAACTGAATCTTATGTAAACGCATGTAGATACTCTCACACAAAGACTGAAATTCATTGAAAACACATCTCTGCGTTTGCTCATGCCAAAGTTATATTCAGCGTGCAGGCTGGACCCCAGAACTCGGGAGAGGGTCAAGTTCCATTCTTGACGTGGTGGGGGTGGTGTGAGTGGGAGGCAAGGGCACCAAAGGTTGGCTGGGGTGCACACGCTAGCACATGGGAACACATTTCAGGAGTAAACTACCGGTAACTTGATATACGTTCTCAATCAGTTACAGATTTTTGGAGCAGAGGAAGCCTGTTGAATGGCATAGTTAGTCTCACACAATTAGACCCAGCTAAGAGGACATTTTTCAACAGCTGTTTTCGTGATTGATCAGCTCAGTGGAGCTCAGACAGAATTAGAGGCGTCACTTTTGACTTTGGACAATTTATCATCATTTTCTCTTGTTTTCTAGACCAGTAAGTTAAAAGTAATGAGTTACTGATTGGGCATTGCAAAAATGAATAAATAAATGATCTGCAGCCCTACATCATTTAAATAGGCAAACAAAATATTTGTCTTTTAAGTCTTGGCAATATCTTTTTTTTTTTTGTTATACATTTGATCTAGTACTTGCTGTTGGCATTGCTTTGCCACTTCTAATATGTGCTCCTTGACCTTTTGATTTAGCTTGAAGATAAAAAGTAGTTTGTAATCACATTATTCAAATGTATTTTGTATGAAGTCCTACAATTGTTTCCCTAGGCTCAGTGAAAACAGGAGGCATTGTCCTTGATTTCTTGCTTCACTTGAGTACATCCTCTCATTGCCGTTGAGTGTTCTCCTGTGGCCTTGTGCTGGGAGCCCTCAACATAATGAGCCTCTACATCAGACTTTATCATCAAAGTAACATGCTAAATGACCATTTGCACATGCAAGTGTTAAGCATGCTACTGATGGACCTACGCCTTTTGGTGTCAGTAATACAACGTCCCTGCAGACTCTTGTGCCCTCTTGCAAGGGTGATCGTCGTATTTTGGAGGAGGAGGATTCAAATAACGATGCCTATAGTCTAGATGGTGGTCCTCTTGAAAAGAAAATATCTCTTTTTAATCATATATTCAATAGATATTTTATTAGAAGCACTCGACTGACAACAGGCTGCGCGTTTGCCTGACACCTGGTGGCTTTGTGCTTACAAGGCAACCTCTATGTCTAGTTACCTTCTCTCGTTGTGATCAAGTGGGAAGTATCAGCTCTTTTAGGCCAGCATTGAGGTTGTATGGCTAATTTTGACTGTTGGTTTCTCCAGCTGCTGCCTGTAAGTTGTAACAATGCTGTTCCTATTCTGGTTGCAAGACTTACACCCTCTTGTTCCCTCTTGTAAATAATTTACAAGCCATTTGGCTAGTTTTAGCTAGTTTCTATGTGTTTTTAAATAGAATCAAAATCAGATCATTCTGCTTGACTCTTACAGTTTTTGTCAGTGAGGTTGGTGTTGTTCTTTGTAAGCACAAAGGCTTTAAAACTTTGGCTTAGCAATTATACAAATGCACAATGTTTACATGAATAAGCAAGCCCTTGAGCTTGCATGCATTTAGGTCTGCGAATGCATCAATGCAAATGTTTTCTACCCCTTTTGTCTGCGTAGCGATGTTTTGTAATCCCAATACAAGTCTGCAATAGAAAAAAAATCCTATCCAACATGTGTATACCTTTCTAATCCAGGCATAGTTTTAAGCATAGTTGCATAAAATGTCTTGTAGTGGTCTTCTTGTACAATAACATTTTTTGGGTGTTAACTATGTGGGGTAAAACAAAACAAAAAAAGTACGGAAAATGATTTCTAATGGAATAAACAGGCTGAGACTAGCTTAAAAGGAAGACGCAGAACCCACATCATCTTTCAGCAGTTGTCACCAAGCTCAGTCAATTGTATTTCCTTCAAATAATTTAATGTGACCCTTGGGTACAGGGATGCTGTCCGTGCATTATAATTGCTGCCCCTTGACTTTAGTCCGCAGAGCTCTCTGATTACTTGAGCGATCATTGCAGTGTGGACTTGTGTTGGAAACTCGCCCTTCATGACCAAGGGCCTTATTGGTTTCCCACAGAGACGCATATTTTTTTTCACTTGCAACATTGAAAAAGAAAATAGTAACTTCTACACAAAATCATGGTACTGATATTGTCAAGCTTATTGAGGCGCTTGCCTTTATTGACATTGTAGTCCTAATACTTAGAAATCACAATAGATTCGATCCATGCAGACAGACTGTTTTCAACGTTTTAGGAATGCGTTTGTTGAACTAAGTGGCTCACAGGGTGAATGTTAAATTATTCCAAAAGTGCTTTGTTAGGTTGAGACCAGGACTCTCTGGAGATGAATTAAACACCTCAGCATGTTATTGTCCATTGCACTATGGACAATGGACAAATGGTGCAAAAGGAAATGCTCTTATGCTGTCATAAGAGCATAACTGTGCTCTTATGACATAGAGCACAGTTATGTCTGAACTAGAAGGGGCCATTCTCAAGTTGTTCCACATTGTCTGGAGCATGTAATTGTCGGATGGTCATTGAATTCCTTTAGTACGCAATGACGCCGCCTCCACCAAACTCTACATTTTGCGTAATGCAAGTGTGGGGTCTAACGACAACCTCCACACATTAACCGTCGTTGAAGCTCAACACAGCATGTCTCTGCTGCTCCAGAATGCAGCATCGCCATGCTTTACACAACTACATCCAACACCTTCGGCCTCGAAGCTCTGCGTGTTTTCCTTGAACTAGAACGCCGCACACAGTTTGAAGATCTTTAATTATTGACTCTGCAGACGGTTGGTGACTTCAGTGGATCGAAGGATGTTTAGAAATGAGGAAAAATCGCAACTGAATTTCCTTTTGCAAATCTGTGTACCACAGTGGTTTTCAGTTTGCTCCTAGGACTGACCCATTCTTTTGCAAATGTCTGCACAATCTGAATGCCTGCCATGCCCTTACACACCTGTATCTATGGAAGTGATCAATTAGTCAATAATCGGAGGATGTAAAGTTTACCTAAGAGTGTAAACAAAGTCTTTGACTCCTGATAAGAGATTGGCCTCTGAGTGCAGCTCATTTTGAAGTCTTCCCACTCTTAGCAATAGCTGGCAGTTAATGAATGAGTTCAACCTGACAAGAATGTAGGTTACCGACGTCTGCCACCAATTTCAGTGGGTTTTCTGTTCATTAGCCATATCTCCCTTGCCTTTGGCCCCAGCATGAACATGTCGACTTGTCAGTTACAGTGTCACAACCACAGGGTCATTTAATTTAGAGCCCCGCTCCGCCGATTAGGGCTTTTGTTGTGAGTGGCTGCGACTACTGTAATGCGGGTGTTTGGGTCAGCGACGGGCACAATGGTTTTGTTACTCTCGCTGACTTCCTCACTATTGCCTCTCCCGCTCTTTCTCAGCACATTTTCCACTTGGTTGATAAAATAAGCCACTCTTTGATGAGCTTTCAGCGGGCCACGGCGCTCTGCCGCGGTAAACGCTTTCATAAAGACACACCACAGACTGTCAACTCGGATCAGTCATACAGTGGCAGCGGCTGTCCGTTGCTTTCTCATACAGTACGTGCTATTGTCTGCCGACGACAGGATGTTCACATGAAAGTTGGTTTCAAGATGCTTCTTCATATCAAGGCAGGAAAAGCACATTTGTAGTCCAAACCTGTTCATCGTAGGTTTGCCAAATTATGCCCGAGTGCGTTTCATTGTGATTTGTTATGTGCTTAAAAACGGTAAAAAAAATAAAATAAAATAAAATAAAAATTGCCCAGGGCAGAGGCAACTAACAGCTGCAAAGCAAACACGGGTTGCAGAGAAGCAGATGGTGAGTGCTGCCAGTACGGAGATGGAGAGTTCATTTTTGATTTAATCCTGTGTACAACATAAATAGCTTTGGAGTTTGCATTGGTTCCATTTTCCCTTTCCAGCTGCTATATTAAGCAGTGCACTTCTATGAAGCTAAATTTATTTTCTTGTACTGCAAATGTAATGCACAATACTGGCATTAAGTAGGCATAGACCGGCGTAGGATTTGCATTGCAAGCAAACTTGGGAGGAAACATACCAATCTTTCTGGTGCTTGCCCAAGGCATTTAGGCTGGGGAGTGGTAGGAGTGTTGTGCAAAGACAAACACTTAAGTATTTTTGTTTTCATTGCTGTCTTTTAATAACAATCATAATAAGCACAGTTGATTGCTGTAATCAGTGTAACAATCGTTAATTTCAGTTTTGAAGAAATATTTGAATATGTCTTGGATAAGGGAGAAAAAAAAAACTTGAAAATGTTATTTGTCTTCTATGTACTGTATTTATATATCTCTTCATTTCTCTATCATTTTTTATCAGTCTCTGTCCATCCCTTTTTCTCTCATCTTTTATCTGATTCTCTCTCTCTCGACCATTCAATCTTTATCCACTGTCTCTTTCTCTTTCTCTATCGAGCTATCGTGCATTTCTTCTCCAAGCTCATTCGTATACAGCCAGATAGTATTTACCCTTCAACAACCAAACCAGGTCAAACCAGGTGTCTGGTGACACAGAGCATGAAGCGTGTGTTTTCATCCAGCTTTTGTCAGGTTTTGGCGTTTCGTAAAAACGCCGAAAGTAGAGGAGCGTCCATGTAGGAATCGAAATGGCTCACGATGTCATCTGGCATCATTTAGATGGGCTAATAATAATGACAATAACTTACTATTTGTAGGGAAAACTACTGTCATAGCAAAAGCAGAAAGATATAAGAAAAAAACCACTCTTTTTTTTTCTGAACTATATTAATTTTAAATGAGAATTTTACACAGTGGTACACGCACATCAGAAACAAATGTGTTTGTTTTTAGTAGTCATATTGTTTAATCTATTACCTAAGTCACGATGAGTATGATTCATCACTCCGTTTTGTTTATCTAAAGATTTTTTTTGTTTTAATTAATCCTTAACATGTGCTTTAGCCCCAAACGGATAACAAAGGGACTTCAGTGCAATATGGACTAAACGCCATCTAAATTTTAGAAAGGGTTTTAGTCAAGTTCTTAAGTTAGCTTGCTAAAGATCTGTTAAGGACAGAGGCAACTGATACGCACCACAAGAAGCAGCAATTTGGGCAGTCACTAGAAAAGAGTAAATGGTAATATAAATGATTATTAAGCACAATACACTGTTAGCTCCATTGTCTGTCTTTATTTGTAAAATCCACAAAAAGGGGATAGTTATTTCTTCCCTAAAATATTCCTAAAATCTCATCTTGTCTTAAAACAGTAACTTTAATATAGATGCCCATGTATGTGCCAGAGGCCTTTTTTCCGTCAGAAACAGGGTGTATTAAAAAAAGAAAAGTCTGTTTGTACCTTTATATTTAACTTGGTTATTGGTATGCTGCACCTTTAAGAAAACCCCCCCCCAATAAAAACACAAACTGAATGGCTCTGCTTCAGTTACTTTGGCGTGGCTTTCCAAACAGCTGACCTTGTCTTTCTGACTAGCAAAAGAAAAGTGTAGGAGTGTCTGTGAGTGAACAGGAACAAGTAGGGGAGGGGAAGCACGGTGCAACTCTGTGGGTTCATGCAGTCAGATAGATCAGGTCATTGCTTTCACAGAGAAATTCACTTTTTTTTTCTTCCTGTATGATAAAAGATTGTACAACTTTTCTCGGTTTTAAAATTACAACTTTTTAAAAACTTGGCACACCTTGATGCCCGGTGCTAATGAAACATGTGGCTGCTTTAAGAGTACATAATCATTAGCACATACACTTGGCAACCAAAGTTAATAAAATTTCTACAGAAAAAAAAAGAAGAAGCACAAAGATGGTGAATAATTTCCAGCAGTAAAATTAGGTCTTCTGTTTCACACTCGTGACCTTGTGCTTATGTTCTGCTGTTCCTTTGTCTTTTGTTCTCTTTCTTATCCGTCAGAAGAGAATATCACAACGTAAACATTCTTGTTTTCTTTTCTGAGCTGGTAAAAACACTGATCTACTCATTGTACAGTATCATTTTCAGCAGTTCATTCACTGCTGTTTTAGATAAACAATTTCAAATTCTTAAAGTGCTTTACATGTTTTTTTTTTTTTTTTTTGACAAAACATTAATTGACAAGACCTCGAGTTCTCGCTCAATCATCTTTTCACTAATTTGTCATGTAGACAAATTGAGATGACTAAGGTGGATAATATAATGAAAAAAATGTTCAGTAAAATGACAGGTAGATTATATAGGTATACACTTTTTTTAATTTTTTTTTTTTAGTTTTGCTGGAATTAACATTTTTAATGACAATGAAATCCTAACTCTACCATATAAGAAAAAGCATAAGTGCACGCGGCATTGTTAGAAATGGTGTCCTCTGCAGCGTAGCCACACACTAAGCACCACCCAGCCTACTATAACCACAATGAATCACATTTGGAGTGTGAAATCAAATTTGGGTGCAAGAATGTGGCAGTGAATGCTGGAGAGTCATGCTACGTTTCATCACTTTGTAATTTAGAAGGCACTTCTTTCGACAAGGGAGCTGAAAAACTGAGTGGAGTGGATAATGTGACAAAGAAAAGGAGCCAGTTTTCCATGTGTTGCGACACACGGTGCCGGCTCTCGCACTCATGCTTTTCAGCAGGGGGACGATTGTTCACTTTGAGCTTTCTAGTGATCCTGGATAGCTTGCTTGGCGGTCCAAAACACACCCACAAGGTAAAAGGAGAAAAAAAAAGAACTCACATTCCAGTCTAATTTAAATGGTCGCATATCTTTAGCAGGCAGTGAAAAGTTAATGAGATGATGTAAAATTAATCCCACTCTCAGTTTTGCTTCATAATGGAATCTCAGATGGCCTGTGCTTTTTTTTTTTTTTTCCTCCTCCCTACAATTTCAAGTGGCCTTTTGAAGGGGGAGTTTAATTCAAACCCCTAAAATGTCAGTATGTTGAGGCGTGCAAATAAGGCAACTCTTTATGCCGTCTATAAAGGTCCAGGAGAAAATGTGTTTTTAACAGAAACAATTAAGATTCAGATCTTTCACGCTACCCGTCCATTTCCCCACTCTTTAACATTTTCATAAATGTTAATTTAGTCATTAGGTAATAGATGTATACTACTGATATTAAAAACCTGGGCTGGCTATGGTTGACCACCGTCAGATGATTGTGGACAGGCATCTACGAATTCATGAAGTTGTCACCTAGATCCAATGCTAATGGCTCAAACCTTCTTCCGCTGGACTTGTAATGCGATCTTGTGGCATAAACAATGCTTCAAACCATTTGTCTCTGTGTGAGACGAAAGCATTATGTAAGAATGTATTCTTCTGAAAGAGAAAGCGGATCCCCAACGATCTCTACTACAGTTTCCAGTCAACTGCATCCCATTCATGAAATCTAAACACTTTGCCCAGTAAAAACCTGAACTAAGTTCTCATATTGGCTGCAGATTTTTCATAACACAATCTATTAATGTGCTTTTATTTTATGCACGTTCGTATTTACGCCTGTTGAAAAGGATATATGTAACAGATGTGGATGTCACTGAATTTGTTTGGAAACACTTTGGATTTAGTAAGTGTTCCCATGATCTCTACATTATGTAAAACATCTATCCAGTATCCCGTATTATTTTCATCACACACAAAAAAAGCTGTCACTGTAACAATCAGTATGTTCTGTTACTTTAACAGCAGTAGAAATACTCTTTGCTTCATGTGATATCATATCGTTTCTCATTTGGATTTTTTCTGTCACAGTTGTAATATTTTGGAAGTGTAGCATTTAAAAAAAAAAAAAATTATTAAAGATGATTTAAGTGTGAGAATTTTGTGCCTCATTCTTATGAAGATACCCATTTCCCACACCCCGTAACCCAAAAATTACAAACTCTGTGAAGAAGAAATCTGGACAATGTGGTTTTACTTGCTACACTTATTACTTACTAGAACCACACATAACCAAGCTTTAGAAAAACAAAATGACAAAGGATAACAAAAGAAACAAACTGGAATGCCCCTTAACTGTGAATCCTAGTTGGAAGGCTGTGTGGCCAAATGATGTCATTCTGGTTCATCCATGCCTTGTGTTTCTGAGCTGCTTTATATCTTTAAACAGAACATTCTAGCAGTAATTGTTCAAGAATGCCTTGGGCAGTGGGACTTCCTGCTATGCATTTCTCTCATCCAAAAGCCTTTGATATTTTGGAAGCTTCAGTTCCGGACTACCGCCAGTGCGTTAACACCAGTGATTACGCGAGAACAGTACATTTTGGTTTTGAGATGCACTGTGCTCAGCGAGGAAATCCAACATTGAGTAAGAGGTAAACTTGCGGCATTAAACGTTTACTCCGTCTCCACATCTGCCGGAAAACGCCAAAGCAGACAACAAAGGCCACCAAAGTGCGGCGTATGATTTTTCCTTCGCCGTTGTCTGGGAGTCTCTTTGTTTGTGCGACAGTTTGCGGTTTGAATTGTTGCAATATGGTGCGAGCGGGTTCCTTTCCAAACAATCTCAGGCCTGGAAAATAATTGGCAGATGCTCTGTTGACCAAACCAGCTTCAGCATTTTGAGCCGAGTTGACCTATAGCACCTGCATCCACTGCCAGAGTCTTAAATTTGATCAAACATAATGAAGAACAGATTTGATGAAGCACGGCTCTGGCAGCCCAATTGGAAGCCAAGATTAGTTTGCCATTTTGCCCAGATGATATTTAGAAATTGGCACAAAGATTCAGATTATTATTTTTTTCCTATTCTTCGGTAGCGTCTTTACTCGGTTTGGAAAAAACATAGATTGAAAATATTTTCCTGTTTTTGAGGAGTGACTCGTTCGATTTCAGTCCTGCCAATAAATGGCGCAGATTGTGGAATGCCGCTGATCCTGCTGAATTATCTTCTGATTTTTTTTAATGTTTCATGACAGACTTCACAAACACAGGCTCATTTAAATAAATCTCAATTTGACCGAAAAGTTAATTTATTTCAGTAATTCGTTTCGAAAATTGCTACTAATGTAGATTAATTACACACACAGGCTGGTATCTCTAACTTTTTATTTTTTGTGTTCATTTTCATGATTATCACTAACCTCAATCCTGTTTCTCAGAAAATTTGAATATCTCACAAAACCAATAAAAGAGTCTGTTCTTTCAATACAATAATGTCATCTGCATAATCGTGGAGAAGACTGCTGACGCAACGGGTAACCAGCAGACTGTCATGAACACCTTTCCCACAGAGAGTGATCAACAAAAGGTTTTTTCAAAGCGCTGTCCATGGATGTTAATGTAAAATTGGGTAGAATGAAAAAGGGGAGTAGAGCACAGACAACAGGAATATTGGACTCAATTAAACGCAACATACTGACAAGTAATTTTACATGTTTGGCCAAATCATCACTGACTTTACAAGTGAAAAATTAGTTTTTGTTTGGAAAGAGTACTCGGGGGGCCACTGACCTTCAGTCCTTTAATTTTCTTAGCATAGTTACGTCCACTCGGACCACCTGGTTCAGGCGTGGCTTAAATGAGTCCAGCTGCAATCCACACAGTGTGGATTTTCCCTAAACTTTGCTCGTCAAGACTACAGGTATTTCTGACACTCGTGCGTCTTTTTCAGTACTTTTTCCCCACCGCTCGGATTTCCATGATTTTATTGCCAAGTAAGCAGTCTTGCAATTAAAAATCCACATTATATTGGTCGTATACAATTTTATAATTTGTTCTTATTTTCAGTAAGTAAATCCGTGGAATCCGTCTTTGTAAAACGTTTGCTTTTTAAAAGAAATTACTGAATAAAATTTAGATTTTGATATTTATTCCGATTCGCATGCAGCTTGGAGTTAGTCGAACGTTCTGTTAGGCAGGAATTTAAAACAAGAGCCTGTGTTAATTAGCATAATATACCAAACTACCAATAAATCCCTTTAATTTTTTTATCAAAACCATAATCTTCCTCGGACACCTCATTGACGGAAGCTTTGGCGCTCAGCAGTTTTATGATTGCATGCAAGATCCGATTCGAAACCATGCCAAGGCACCACAATTGCAGAGGCGAAGAAGAAATGGGGGGGGGGAATTCAGACATTCATCCACGAATGCGGTTAGAATTTCTTTCTTTCTCTTCCATTAATTTGGATGTAATTTAATGTAACTGCGTGGCCTTTACGCACTTGTCTCAGCTCAGCGGAGATGTGTGTAATGTTGAGTGAAAAACGTTCAGCGCGGGGACATGAAGGGATGGAAAGCATGTTCAAACGGTGAACTGATACCAAAGAAAAGAAGCAGAGAAGAAGAGCAGAGATGTGGCGGAGGGGGTAGCGAGACGGCGCTAAAGGTTGACGATGGGGGACGGGGAGGGGGGAAGCAGTCATCAAAATGCTAATGTTGTATGGGATATTTACTGCAGAGGCTTAATGCAGTTTAAAACAGGCTCTTTGTCCTGTAGCCCATCACCAAACCCCTGTTGGGCTCTAATAAATCAGCCATTAAAAGCTGATGTGACCTGAATAGCACGACAGTCGGCCTGAGTGCCAGAGAGAAGCTCCAGAAAACTGGCTGAAAAATTTATGAAGATGTCGTTTAATAATGGTTGACCTCGAGGAAGCCCTAAATAAAGAGGTTTGTGATGTGGCTGTAATAAGGTAATAATTATGATACTGAAAGGTAATTATTTTATTTTATTTTTTCGCAAAGGCATCTTAAAGGTGGCTTAAAGTCAAAGTAGCAGACTTTGAATTATTAATCCCATTTCCATTTACTTTCCCTGCTTCCCCCCCATCTTTGTACTTCAAATTCCCCTTTGGTCGCTCAGTTTAAATTCAAAAGATGTACCGGTTGAAATATTCATCTGTGACATGTGACCTCATTTGTAGAAAGTGATATACTAATGGTTGTCACTTTTAGGCAATGCAAGTGAACATAACTTGCAACAGACATTGGCAAACACACACACACACACACACATATATAATATTATTTTTTTTTTTTTCCAGTCATGAATAATGAAAACCTAGGAAGATCATGGCGTGAAATTTTTAGAGTATTAAAATCTGGAGGTTTTTTTTTTTTTTTTTTTTTAAACTGACCAGCTGAATTTATTATGTTTTTGGACTCTAGATCACTTTAAGCTGAGGTTAAAGTAGAATTTTGCCGTTGAATTGCACTTAGTTAAAATGCCAAACAAAGCACTACGAACTATGTTTTAAAGAATGTACATGTCGTGTAAGAAGTTCAGCTCCTTATTTACAAGTCCTTCTCAGTCGAAGTGTTGAAGAATTTCAGTACAGATGCCAAAGAAAAGCTTTATTGACCAATAACAAAGTGGAATTTTCTCACTGTCGAGTGAAAGCCAGGGTGAAATTCCCCCCCCCACTTTTGTTTAACTCTCCCTTACGGCCACATTTTTAGCTGCGCACACAGAACTTTCATTTCATTTTGTCAGGAAACTGGTCTGCTTTCAGACAGTGTCACTGTCATCGCTGTAGAAATTGGTGGTTTCTGCCAAATTCTTTCAGGATTCAGGGAACTCAATTGTTTTTTTGTTTTTTTAAAACCCGACTGTTTAATATTTACAATCTCCGAACACGAGAGCACTAAATCGGGGGTTGCTAATAGTGTATATCATGACAGGATGACCAAAAACCATTGATTTGAGCGCACTATCTGATTCTGTTATGCAGCAGAATATTTTGCAAATGTATTGTTACTGGAATATCACTATAAAAAAGAAATATCTTTATAACCCGAAATTCCACAACTGCATAGAACTGAATTTATTGGTGATGGCTCAACTGAGCACAACATTATCACCACAGTAAAGTATCATCTTTCAGGACACGAGCGCAAGACAGCCGAGAGCCTATTGTCGTTTGGGTTCTTCTAAAGAAATATGTTGCCAAATTTTTTTTCAGTACCAGGCATATGGGCTCTTTTTACCTCTAGCGTACCTGGTGGGTGCCTGAGCCAGCATAAAAAGTTGTTCAAAGTTTTCAAATGGACTAATAATAAAAATAAAAAAAAAATTGCAATTCAGTTGTTTCAATGCTAAAACAGCAGACGGTTGCTGGGAGCAACTTTTTTTTTTTTTTTTTTTTTTTTAAAGGAAGCCCATCACATTGTATTGAGTCATTGACTTTGCATCAATCTCTCTTATTTTGTGACCCAGATGCTGAAAAGTGTAGGAACTACAAATCCCAGTCTGTATTTGCTCCTATTGTGCTCTATTCCAGGGTCAAGCGCTTAAGTAGTTTTTATTCAACTGTAAATTATGCTTCCCGTCATCTGTTTTTAAAGACGTTTGGCTGTAAAGTTAGCTGGCTTGGTTTCCTAAACTCTTTTCTTTCTCTCCCGTTTCTTTCCAGGACAGAACATGCCTTTATTACCTGGATTGTGATATGCGGGATTTGTAATCAGCAGCACTCGAGAGCCGCTCTGCATTCTCGCGTTGAGGTATTGTACCGTTTTTCAGACTTCATAAACAGAGCTGAAAATGTTTGATTGCGGTTCATGAATACGAAATCGAACGCAAGATGTGCCCCGTCGGTGATGAAGAGCATTCATGTGAACCGATTGGGCTTGTTCCTTGTGTGCAATAGGGTGTTTACTGAAATGATTTATGATGGGCGCTCATCCTCCGGTAAGCCTTTAATTTCTGCGACAGCAACAAGGATGATTTTTTTTTTATTTTTTATTTTTCCCCCACTCTCTCTTTGTATGTAAAGAGCATGTTTGGATTTCATTCCCTGATGCAAATTAGATTTTTGGTGTAATCAAGCAAAAGCGCAGCTGGTTTGTGTTTCTTCATGCGTCAAATCTGAGCTCCCCCTCCCCCCCACCGCTCCCCATTCCTCCGTCCCCACTGACTGTCCAAACTGTCCTAACCCTGTCCCGGTGTTTGCTCTCCGCTCCTTCCTGTAGCTCATCTTCCTTGACAGCCGAAGCCCTTCCACTCCTCAATCCATCGTCGCCAAGACACAAACACACACACACGCACACACACACACACACGCTTCCTAGCTCTCCAGAATGAATGGATCCACTTGCCTGGGTGCCTCCTGCAGTGAGGTGGGATTGAATTCAATTAGGGAGATTGTTTGTCCTCCAGAGTCTACTGGTGGGTTGGGTTTGCCAGCTAATGCCCCCCTGCTTACCCCACTTCCTCATGTCCCTCACATCTACCCGCACACACACATTTTGCATCCTGTTTTATTTCCATGTTATTTCCTCGCTTGGTATTCAATGAGATGAGGATATGAATCAAAATTTGTCACATCACCTCGCCTTCTATAAGCAGCGAGCCGCAGCAGAGTTGCGTCGATGTGTGTATTTTTTTTTTTTTATTCCCCCACCCCACAGGTGAATAATTGGGTCCGATATTTGAGCTCAATCCCCCAGCAGCCACACACACTTTGCTGGAGAAAAAACAAATCCATTTTTACAATTAGTTTATGCAACAACACATCTGCAGCCAAAGACAGGACGGTAAATGTTGCTGACGTAGGAGTAATGGACACATTAGTTGCAAAGGTGAAAATAGAACGCGGCTGCCGCTTGAATAATATTGAGACTAGCTTATTTGTGCTGTGAGCCTTTGCTTTTTTTTTTTACGCATAATGGCCTCGATTGTGTGTAGGAACACATTTCAGCGGCCGGTCCAGCAGCCCGCTGCTTTCCTTCAGCTGTCATGCTGCTCGTCTCTGCGTCGGCACCGCTCAGAAATCAGATTCTGCATTACTGCCGAAAGATGTCAAATTAATTAAAACCCAAGAAAGATGAATACCGCGATGCACTCCGACGATGAATCAAGACCTTTATTTCATGCGTCGTCTTTTTTGCTTTGCTTTGATCCTCCTTTGGTTTAGCCAAATCAACTTCAAGGGACTTTTTTTTTTTTTTTTTTTTTTTTTTTTTGACTGATAAATTCAGAGACATTGCTGACTTTACAAGCACAAGCAGATGTGATATTATTCAGGATGACAGATTGTTCGTATGGTGCCCTGCCTTGAACTTCTTCGCATTTTCTAATTTCTCAGCCAAAAACCTCTGTGTTTTGGAGAGTTTTATGCTAGAGCAATGCAAAGTTTTACGAATGTTCAAAGAGAAACATCTGAAAATCGTTACGCCCTCCTTGTGACTTTGTGGAACTGTCTCTGAAATTGCAGCTGCACATGTTTTGGACTGTGTCTTTACCATAATTTCACATCTCCTTTGCACAACAGCTTAAGCTCAGTCAGTTCTAGATGGAGAGCATCCTGTAAACGGCAGTTTTCCACCAATTCCGATGGATTTCAGTTTTGATTTTTTTATTGGACATTTCATAACGATACCATACATTTCACTGTAGCTCTGGTTGTGTGTTGAAGGTCATTGCTCTGCTGTAGCAGCCTCCAACGGGTTTTCTTCCATCCTCCCATTTTCTCTGACCAGCTTCACTGCCCCTGCTGAAGAAAAGCCTCCTCACAACATGATGCTGCCACCACCGTGTTTCACCATAGGACTGGGGTTCTCAGGGCGATTAACCTGTCAGGGTAGTTTACCTCCACAAACACCATTTTTTCCAGTTTTTAATTGCACGGTTGGCTGGCTTCACATACCGTATCTCGTCACCACATCTCTTCCTCAACCTCACAAGCCTTGTTTTGCCTGTGTTCAAGTTTGCAAGTGTGACTTCCCGCAATTGCAAAGTCATTAGAGGCTGGCTAGCTTTAGTCCCCTTTCTGTACCGGTGCTTTCAGAAAACATGCGGATATAACAAAAAGGATCTTCAGCCCCACCTTGAAGTGTTTTGCAGTAGAGTCTCCCGAGCATTGCATTTTCATAGCATGGAACGCAATGGAACGTGCTTTATATTTGCTGTAGGGAAATTAGTTGCACACTCCACGTTTGAGTGCTTTTTTTTTTTTTTTTTTTAATCACAGCACATGCACTGCACAACAAGGAGATGGTAATAAAGGTTCCAATGACTAACAAAGTTTAGCATCATCTCACCCCAGAGCAGTTACAAACAGTATTTCACGTGTATATCACACATAACTATATTTATTTGACCTGTTTTGGAAGTTTTTAGGCATAAAACCCAAAAGTTTTGTTTTCTCACGCCGTGACATGTTGTCCCAGAAGAAACTGTGGGATTTTGGAAACAACTTAAGGAGATACTTTTGTTACTACTTAAGGTTATCAGAGTTAGGAGCAGACATGTAATGGGCTTGCAAAGCGTTGTAGATCAGCTCAAACTACAAACCTACAACCTCATTTTGATAGCATGAACCTCGGCGAACAATGCTTTGCATAGCCAGTATGGTTTCCCATAGCAGCATCCATTCAGGTTAGCTTGACCATAATGACCTGTGACAGCAGCCTGGCTAAGTTTTGGTTCTGTTATCTTAAAGCCCCGTGTTTGTTTTCATAGTGTGATTCAGCTCCGGGGATTCTCAAAATAATGCAAAACAGGTCATTTGAATGGGAAAGGAGGGTGAGCTGCTTTCAGCCCATGTCAGCATTTGAATTTGGTCCAGAAGTAGTTGACTTTGCACATCATTGCCGGCGTATCCGGTTACTGGGGCAACTCCACTCTGCCCGGGAAGCAGCCCTGGTCTCAGAGATACCAGGCAAAGCGCAGAAACCCTCTAAATGACCAAATTACTTTAAATGGCACACATTGCTTTAAGTTGTTTGTCTGGCTACTAATGACATAATGTGGAGCCTCTGCAAAAAGTGCTGCTGTCTTGACAACGGCGACCTGCTAAAAATGTATTTGCCCAAACGTCGGCGTTGTCATTTTCTCCAATAACCGGTTAGGAATGATGCGAGAACAGTCTTGCGGCCACATGTAATTTCATCCGAGCCATTGTGTGCAACATTTGCCAAATTGTCGGATTGATATTGATTTTATCCGCAAGCAGATTTTATTTTCCTTTTTATTTTTGAGAAAACAGAGGCTGGATGTTCCCAGCAGCCCATTCAGAAATTCTCAACCGTCGGTGGGGCCAGAAACCCCAGCATCTGTAACCTTAATTATTAAGATTGTTGCTTTTGTCTCTCCGTTTAACCTTTTTAGCAGAGATGCAATATTAATATCTGTGTTTTGGTCATGCTCAGTTAGCATCGCGATTTGTGCACACTGTGTTGTTCTTACTTGGTCTGAAAAAAAATAATAAAATCCTGGAAAGCTCTGGAGTTTGATTTGACACTTTTCCAAGTGTGGTTTTAGATGGAAAACATTTGAAGGCCTCAATCATTGAACTGACATCTATCTAAATGCTTTGTTCTTCCTTTTATCATGCCATCCTTGTGTCCCATCTTTCTGGTGTCCTACCTCCTTTAATTTCTTCCTTGTGTTCTTCCTTCTGCAGTCTGCTTCCCCTCCTCACTTCCTTCCTTTCCTCATGTTCTTTCTTTTTTAGTCCTTCTTTCCACCTATCTTGTGTCCTGCCTTTTTTTTGTTGCTTTCCTTCCTTTCTTGTTTTTTTTCTTGTCCTTAATTTCTCTCCTTGTCCTTTCTTTTTACCTTGTGACCTTCCCTTTACCCTTTGTCCTTTCTCTCTGTTGTCTCCATCCTGTGTTCTTATCGTCCTCTCTTTATGTCTTTCCTCTCTTTCCTTCATTTAATCCTTAATTTATTTTTAGCACCCTTTCATTATTCATTTCTTTCTTCTTTGTGTCCTTCCTCTCTTTCTCCTTTCTTCCTGCCTTAACTTCTTGTGCCGTTCTTCTTTTACCCAGACCCAACATGTACATATGTTCGTTCATGGAGAACTTTGGTTTTATGTTTTAAACTGAGCATACTGGACTGCAAATTCTGCAAATGAGTCTTTTAAGGTTTTGTATTTTTTGTAGGAATCTTGCACATTGAACACTGTGCACTGCGTCGGAGACAAAAGTGTGACTTTTGTTTTTCTGCGTATGTGTGTGTGTACGCGATCATACATTTTTCAGCTTCGCATTTCACTGAATTTATTAGGAGATGGGAGCTCACTGGGTTTAGCTGCATTCTAGCGCCGCAGATCAATAATTTAGCTTCAGTTAATTAGAAAATTAAGAGTTTGGAGGAAGTAACCCCTCAGCCATATCATTATGAACATTGCTCAGTGAAGTGAAAAGCATTGATTATCACATTAACTTGGGTGGGGTCTGTGAAGTAGTGAGTCTATAGCTTTGTCTTTAAGGTTGATAGGAGCAGTGGGAAAAACTGGAAGAGGCAATCGTGAAGACAACTCCACCTCTTATAGGATGTTCCTAGGATACAGTGGACACAGACTAACCTCACTGACCGGAACACAACTGGTTCCGGTCTTTCTTCCGGAACCAGTTTTCGAGAAGGTAAAATCTAGGTCATAAGTTAGATTCACAGATTGAACATGTTGCGTCCATGTTCCAGTCACACCTGTGGATATGGATTATGACTGAAAAAAAGTACAAGTGGATTGAAAAGCACTTCCTCTGAAGGGAGTCTCGATTTAGCTTCAGAGGTAAATTGAGATCCTTGAGGTCTGCCCCAAGACACCCTGAGGCAGACCTTGAGCCCACTGGTGGGACTATATTCCTTTTAGCCTCAGAAAGCCTTGGTATCCCCCCGAACGAGTTTGAGAGAGTTGATTGGAAGAGGGATTCCTTCTTGGCCCTTTAACCCCGATCTTGTCCTGAAGACAATAGATGGATAAGTATTTGGTGAATTATCATAGAGCTCTAACAGCTGCAGTTGTTATGCTCTTTTCAACTAAAATGGAGTCAATAACAGTTTGTTGGATAGGATCTGCATAGCAGCAGTCTGTTAAGGCATGCACATTGACTTGAGTCCAGTACCAATGGTGCCAATGAGCAGATGGCCGGGTTCTGTTGCGGTCACTTAAAAAATGGCAAAAAGATGCAGCATGGCATCTTTTTGCTGTTTTACTGTGAATCCTCAGATCTTGCCATTTCTGTCACTGTTACCTGGTTACCGGGTACATCTTGTAATCAAAAGCATAATGGTTAGTCCCCGTGGAGCACTGCAAAAACGGTTTAGTGGGTGACTGAGGAGTAGGTTTGAGGTTTTGTTTGACTCCAGTTTCTTCAAGTGTCGGTTTAATAATTGACACATGCTGAACTAAACTAACAGAATGACGAAGGCCCCAACCCCAGAACATTTGAATAAAGTTAGTGTTTGCAAGGACACACGACATTTTTAAAGCGGGGAGTAGGGCTGAGATTAGTACAAAATACTCTTGTCGGGAGTTTCTATTTTAATGTCCTACAAACCTTTGTCTTCAGTCTGGAGAGCCGTACGTTTCTGACGCAAGTATTCTTTGCATTTGTTTATGCATTTTATATATTTTTTTCACTTGTGTTCATCTAGATTTGGTTCTGCTTAGTCCAAGACAAAAATCTTATCTTGTTCAAATTAAGTGTGCAATGTAGGCCCCAAGATCAGTTCTACAAAATTTCAATTTCGAGAAGGTAAAATCTAAGTAATATTTTTAAATTCACAGATTAAAATAATATAAAAAAATTTATTATGACCAAAATGTTAGTCGTTAAACTTTACCAGGGTTTAAACAATTAAATGCCTTATAAAGTACCCTGGAAAGATTAATGTTCTGTCTTCTGCTGTTGGTACAGAAGCGACTGGGGTCCAAGGTGATTTAAGAAAATAACACATTTCTTATAACAACTCAGTCTTTCTTTTCCTCCTTGCCAATCTATCACCTTTACTCAGAAATCCACATCGTTGCTTCCTTCTTGTGGCACCCCCCACCTCCTGATCGGGTCTGTGCGGGTGAGTGTTACATTTGTTTTGATTGGTAGAGGTAAGAACCCCAAGGTTTGACAGATAATGGTAAATTTAGATGGAGCTATTTCTATATGGGAAGAGGTTAGTGCAAGCTTTCTTTGGCATGTGCCTGGCTGTGCACCTGACAGTTTTGGTGTCTTAATGAAATAACATATTTGACAGTAAACTCACAGTGCAGCTGAATGTGTTTTTTTTCCCCCTCCATTTTCTGCCAACTTATCTCCAATTATCCTATTTTTTTTATTTTTTTTATCCATTACCCTCTGTCCTATCTTGCTGAGATCAGGAGAATATATATATATATATTTTAGAAAAGTCATTCAGGCACTGATTAGATTTTTATGGGCTTTTTGGAAACTATCTGAGATGAACAAAAATCCAAAGGAAGAGCGATGTTTTAATTTGGACTTCTGGGACGCAGCATAAGTGGAAACTAACCATCTGAAAACAGCAGCTCAAATATCAAATCGAAGAAGATTTCGTCTAACTTGCCATCTCTGTTCCCCACTTGGAAATTTGTCGTTCAAGTTCCCCTTAAACTTTCGCTGCACCCGACCCAAAAGCCTGAGCCCCGGTTAAGGTGCTGAGGTCTAATCAGCTCCGTTTGATGTGCGCAGGCAACCGGCTTTACGCAGGAGCCGAGATCTCCTTGGATATTTAGGAAAGATGGAGCAGTGAGAGAGAGAGAAGAGATTATGCCCGGGCTTTTAATAGAGGATCGCTCCATCTTGTTCTTTTTAGCTCAATCATTAGTTCTTGCTTCTTCCCCAGAGGGTGATTCTCTCATTTTGTCTTTCGCTAACACCAGGGCCACCTATTGGTCTTTTGGCGAGAATTGTGCCTCGATATAAGTTAGCCAAGTATGAATACCCAGTTTTTCCTACTCAATCATCAAGCCAGAGTCAGACAGTTCATGTGGGGCTGAGGAAGAAAAAAATGGATACCAACTATAGGGAGCCGTGCGAAATCATCCACACTCTTTGAACTTTCCCACTTTTTGTCATGTTTTGACTATACACTTTAATGTATTTTATAATAATATGAAAAGTATTTGTTTCAAGCCCCAATTACTCTAATACCCCCGCATAAAGTAATTGTAGAGGCTGCAGAAGACTTGAGACTGTGATACTGATTCACTTCCTTATGAAACATGAATTGTCATCGAATCGCAGCCTGGGAGCACATGTGGGGTCGGCGCTGCTCCTGCTAGGATGGCTACAAGGGGGGAAAGATGCAAATGAACACTGATTGTACACACTTCCCTTAGTGAGAATGGAAGTGTGTGAATCACCAGGCATGCCTGCTCTTCATTTTCTTACCCTTCCTTCAACCGGTACCTGTGAAATCAGACATCCTTGTGTGCCTGTCAAAAAAATAACCAACACTCTGCCACTCTCAGCTGGCTGACAGGAGAGTTCACCTTCTGACAACCAGCACTCATGCTGAGGCAATCAGAAGTTGTCAAACTTGAAGAGTGTCCTCTGCTTTGACTCAAATATGTGGAGTTTTCTTTTTATTTATTTATTTTTGGCCATTTACCTGTCTGACATCAGATCTTTAGCTGCAAAGCGTTGCTGTGCTAACGACCCGCTCGTCCGTGCGAATGAGGAAATATTGTTCTCGCGGCTGATAATTTAGCAGAGGAAAACTGACGAAACAGCGGCTCGGTTCGTACACTTTCACGACTCCCTATGATTATACATCATTTTCAAGTACAGCGAGTGCCCGTCTCTTTAAATATTCCCCTGCGGTTTATGAAGATGTAATTTACATACTTGTTCTTCGCATGCATATAGCCGGCTCCTTGGCGCCTCTGAAGGCGAAGGCGACTGTCCTATAAAAACACCGGCGAAGAAATTATTGATTTGCATCTGTTTAGCCGGGACAGAGCCGAGCATCTCCCTCCCGTCAGCCCCACAGGCTACGTTCCAGGATCCCGAAGGTGCCATCGCACTCGTCTGTCTTTCTTTTTTTTTCTTTTTTTTACGGTGGCTCTAACCCGCGGACGGGGCCTGCAATCTGTTTCTGCCCTCCATTGGATTTTATTTACAGCCCCAGCCTGGCAATAAAGGCCAAAATTTATGACTTAGTTTTTAATTAGAAATAATGTCTTGTAGAGCTTAAGTGATGGATGGTTTAATCAATATATAGACTGTGGCTGGCCTGATGATAAACGCTTCTATTGACAGTGTGCAGAGTAGCCTAACTTAACACTTTGTCTTTTAAAGAAATATGGAGTGTTTTGTTTGCTCATGGAAACTCTCCGTTGGCCTTTTCGTCCGCCGCTTCACTGTCTCCCGCTGCTTTGTCAACATTTCTTCCCTTGACGGTCAATGCGAGTCCTCAAAATGAACAGAGCTCCATTGTCCAACTGCTTTTAGGGCATTATTTTTCTCGTCTCGCCGAAACGCCATTGGGTGGTCCATTTTTCTTGCTCTTAAGTCCAGGTCAGAAGTTTCATTCTTGTGAGTAAAAGTTGACAGGCAAACAGGTGAAGTTTTCGATGATTCAGGTTTCTTCTCTTTTTCCACGTTTGCCTGTGGTTAGGAGAAAAGAAGCGCAGGACAATTTTCAAGTACAATAATTAAATGGGAATCAAGTCGATGGGATTTGTTTCCTGCCGCTGTGAATAATTGTGTAATATACACGAGGATGAAATTGAGACACTTGACAACTGAAGTTCAATTTGATCACTTATGGTTTATTGTGAAGTGCTTACTCTGTTTTTTTTTTTTCTTTCTCCACTATCCATAAATGCTGATGTGACACAGAAACAATATGAAAGAACTGCTTGAAAAATATAATTTTACCGCAGTCCAAGTATGTATCCACCGGGTGGACAGTCACCTATTTCGAGGGCAGTAAATTTTTTGTTTTTCTGGTTGTAAATTGTAGTTTCTTCCCATATTAAATATGTATAATAACGCATAATGGCAATAATATACTCCCTATAAACCTGGTAGATATCAAGTTTTAGACCGTTTTAAATGGGATTACCATCTGACTCAACAGGCTAACGTTGTTGTTTAACTACTGGATGGAGTTTCACATATTTTAAAATTTTAATATTGTTTTGAGGTTGCACACTTTACAGCTGAAGAACCAAGCTGAAACTGCCCTTCTACTGTAGCTCAAAAAATATGTGTTTTTTATTTTATTTTGTTATATTTCCCTCATCTCAGTGAACCACAAAAACTAAATTATATCCGGTCAGCTTGGTTTTCTACTTTTACAGAAGACTGCCAGACAACAGCAATTTTCTAGTTGGGGTTGAGCATCTGCAGAATCCTTCACTTCTCCAGCAGCCTTCAAACTTTCCCAAGAAGTAGATTTCTGATTGGAAAGAGCTATAGAGACTGATGAATTCCAAATATTTTATTCAAGAATTGGTGAAAATTATGTTGAAACGTCATTATTGCAGAAAACAAAGACTTTTGAGAATTGCGCCTCGACATTTTACACTGATTTATATTTTGCCACTCTTTCACAAAGTCCAAAGTTACTGTAACAAATTCTATTAGTTCTATACAATAAGACGCACTGTACTAGAGATTCCACGTTGCTTGACTTTTAAATAAACACTACAGACATAAAAACAATGCGTCTCTAAAAAGTTACAAACCGTTAACCAAGAAGTTAGGTCTGACATATGGTCAACATTACAAAGGTTAATCATTAGTCCAAGAACCGGTAACATAATGTGAAATTCATTGGTCACTGAATTATTTTTGTCCTTCTCTCACCGACGCGGGTAAATGATTATAACATATTGCTTTTTCTTTTACTCTCAAGATCGCCATGCTGAAAGGATAATCTCATTCACACATGAGCACACTGAGGTAACACCACCTTCCCTGTTAGCCAGACCACAATGCTGGTCTTTCTCATTGATTAGTGTTGCATTCACTGCCCAGGGCAGGTAGAGGCCTTAATAATGGCTTTCTGCTTCGTGCTCCTTGTCTCTGGAATAGAATAACCATGAAAGACATGGAGCCCGTGTTTTGAGTCGCTTTAGTCAATGGTTAACTGTTCTGTGGCGATTCAAAGCATCCGAGCTCTGTTGTAACTGACCGCTCTGCTGTAGATCCTGACCTGGGTATGTTTTCCTCGCACATCCCTCTCCCCCCTCCCAGCCTCTTGCGCCCCACCAGTCTAATTCCTCTTCCTTTCTCCATTCCGTCGTCGTGCCGGACCGTATTAGCTTATCTGCTCCCTTTGTGAAACACAAGCTCGCTGATAAGTCGCACGTTGGGCCGGGTTACTCACGTCTGTCTTGTTCTTTCCTGGGTATCCTCTAATTCCCACCCATCAGAAAGCCATTTCCCAGGCTGCAGGTGGGCCCGTGTTGCAATGTGGTCGGCAGGCTGATCTCTCGTGAGCAAACACAGACATTTAGTCACCATCGCCTCTTTTGTGTTTGACGAGGGCTTGTTATGCCCCGGTACGTATGTGAGCTGCAAGTGTACACAAGACTAATCACAGAGACGGTTGTAAAAACACTCCACAGACAGGTATGTGGCTTTAGTTGAGATTAGCAATAAAGTCAGGAATTATTTCCCCCCCCTTCTTTGCTCATTGTTGACAAATGGCATCTGAAAAGCAAACAGAATCCTACGGATACATTTTTAACTGCGGTTACCCTCAAGTCTGGATGTTTTCCTTCATCCTGCTCAAACAACTCAACCAACTTTGAATTTGAGTCTACCAGCAGGACACATCTAGAGGCTGACATGTTTGGCAGTTTTTATTGGCGAATTAGCTTTGATGGAGCTCACCTATGGACATCAGTTTACAAGACGTCCTACATTTCTCAAGTGGATTTCGGCCTGGGCTTTGGCTAGACCCTCAGCTTGACCTCCTGCCCTGTCTGAAGTCTTTTGTGACTTTTAGCAAGTTTTCTTTCATGACCGCGCTGTATCCGGCTCCAACCATCTGCCAATAAACTCCCATTAGCTTCCCCTTCCCTTCTTTAGAAAGTAACCCCCCCCCCCCAAAGTACAATGTTTCCACTACCATGTTTCACAGTTTGTTTCATTACTCAGTGAAGCTTGTTGTCGTGTACAATACACACCTCTGTCGAACTGCAAACAGGACTGTACTTGCTTGTACCAGATTTGTGGAGTTCAAGACTAATGGTTGTCCCCTTAACAAATTCTCCTACCCGAGTTGTGGATCTCCAGAACAGACTTCTCGGCTGCTTCTCTTTGCTTATCCTGTCAAATTAGGTGGAACACTGTCTCAGTAAATTTGTAGTTATGCCCTACTTTTTTTTTTATTATTTTTTATTTTTACCGTCTGGTAAAATAGGAAGAGAATGGCACAATTTGGTAGCCTGTGAGACCAGATGGTTGAACTTTATGTTATTTGGAGAGATCACTGTAAAGGGTGCTGAGTATGAATGTTTGCCCACAGGATTTAGACTTTATTCATAAAAAAAAACCTGTTTTGAATGCTTTCTTTTCTCTTCAGAGTTGTGCACTAATTTATTTTAGTCCGTCTAAGGAGCAGAAAAAGTGCAGTTAAAAACACGAGTAAGAGCAGTGCCCCTCCACCTCCCAGGCATTGGTAGGGTTCTTTCTCGTTGTCAAGGTCACCTGTGGCCACGATCTCTGTCCTGAACAGTTAATTAGGAATTACAACACGGCATGACCCTCAGGGCGTTATTCCCAGTTAGAATAATGAACACCTGGAAACGGTGAGTAGCCTGTTGCATTGCATTGGGACTTTTGAACTCTGGTGGCCTTTGAAATGGTAGTCTAAGTTTTTTTTTCTTTTTCTTTTTTTTCTTTCTATTTCAAGTCCTCCTGAAAGAGTACAATCGGTGTGTCTTGAGCCGTTTCAAGTCCTGTCTCACTGGCTGTTGTGATTAGAAATTCAAGATAAATCTCGTATGAAACACAAATCCATACTTCTCCTCATTCTTTCAGAATCGGATGTTTATCCTTTGCTTAAATGCATTGACGTGTCCATGCACTCGCCTCTTGGAAACCTAAGTGCAATGTTCCATTATGTTTTGTTAGTGCTATTAAAATGTTTTTTTTTTTTTTTTTTTTATCACCTTGTTGCACCATTCCCCTGTGAAATATAGGCAAGATGAATAAGAAAAGTGAGACTGGGAGTGATAGAAGAGTTAGGAGAAGAAGTTATTTTCTGCAGAACTACTCTGAGTTATTGATGTTTTTCGGGATCTTTTGAGTGCGCCCGACTGTAAATTTCTAGTCATACCTGCCTCGCCTTTGTTATAGCTAGTACTCTGTTTGTGTCGGCGAAACAAAGCTGTCTCAGCTCTGTTTGTGCATTCAGAGAGGAATACAGCACAGGTGGAGCGTGGGTTTTATGGTTAAAAATACACATCTTTAAAAAAAAAAAGATCATATATATATATATATATATTATGGCGTATTTAAAGAAGAAAATGTAATTTAACCTGTAATTTTTAGATTGCTTTCCTGGTGCAGCTTGGGGTGCTCATGCGGCCTCGACGGTGATTTTTATTTCATTCTCCCTGTGTACAAGACCCAGATCTACTCCCGTCTGCCGTATCGTAATCATTTGTCCCGACGCCTTGATTCGAATTGGTAAATTGTTACACACAGAGCAGGCAGAGTATGATACATCTGCTGGAAGGCCGCGTTATTTTACCGACTGCTTTTTGCAGGTCACAGTGCTTTTGCGAAGGTAAGGTGGTCTAGCCCCCCCCCCCCCCCACCCCCCCCTTCCTCCTCCCTCCTCCTTCTGTCTTTGCTGGCAGCGAGCACGCCCCAGCGCACACCGTCCCGAGACGCAGTCTGGCAGACCTAGTGAATCATCTTCCCGTCACAGGTGGGGGAAATACAACAGCGGGATTGGCAGTCCAAAGGTGGCATCTGGCCCACGCTTGAGTGAGGTGTTTGGCTTTCTGCTGCTGGAAATGGCGATATGTCACCCACCCGCAGAACCCCCATTTACGTGCAAGAAAGTTCTTCAACAGCTTCTGGTTTAACTCTCCTGGTTCTTTTATGGTGCTTTACTCTTATGGTTAGATCTAAGCTTTTGAAGTGACTTGCTTACTCTATAAAGTTTTCCACATTGAGAAAATTTTGCTTATTTTTTTGTTGTTAAAATATCCAAATCTGAGACTGGATGGAAAGTGTATGTAAACAGAAATTTTCAAGCTCTGGCACAGGTTTTTAGTTGGATTTCAGTCTGGGCTTTGAATGGAGTATTCTAACATATGAACATGCTGATAAAAGCAATCGGCAAAACATGGATACTTCCACCTTCGGTTCAGGAAAATGTGCAATTTTAACGTTTTGTGTTCCAACTCTGAAATAAAATTAAATCCTTGATTTACTTCTGCAACTAAAATGTCAGCAAAAAAACCCCAAAAAAGTACCGAAGAAAACGACCAAAAAAAAAATTGTCACGACAATAACAAAACATAGAAAAACAAAACTTTCATATCCAGTTCAAAAAAGAGTAAGAAGACAAAGCTTATTAAATCCTGCCCAATATTACGCATCACCTTATACATATTTACACATCTTTATCAAAAAATTGTAAATTAGATTTATTTGTGTATATATTTGGTTTAGTTATTTAGATTTAAACATTATATGAATGATCTTATTCAGGGCTGTTAACGTTACATGCTTATTTTCCGATAACAGATATGAGTTTGTGCATCACATTCACATTAGAAGACTACATGTCCCATGATGCTTTGGTGTAAAAAAAATAATAAAAGAAACAGGAAGAGGTGGAGCTTAAGTTTGTTGTTGATCTGTTTGTGCATTCCTTGGTCATCAAGATTTTGCCTTTACAGAAAACTGGATTTATTCTGAGATGACTAGATTTTCACTAATTGAGTGACTTTTAAGGGCAATTAGTGGCAGTGGACTTTATTTAGGGTTATCATGGGGATGTGTTGATCTGTGCTTGTGAATTCAGGTTGAGATGAAATTACACATGTTCTGGGACTTCTTGACACAGTAGGGTAAACTTGATTTTCATGGGTGATATCAGGTTAAAAGAGGTTGACTAGAAATGCAGGCATTTTAGATTGTGGGGAAAAAAAGGAGAAAAAATATGGACTGTGTATCCGTCACAAATATACACGTTTACAATGGTGAATCACAAAAAAAAAAAACAAAAAACAACAATGTAAAATTACATTCAAGCTTGTTGTAACACAGAGTCATGTACAAAAAAATATACTTTCTACGGCGTAACTGAGCATCTGAATCTTGAGACTATTTTGACTCTTGCGTTTCGTCCTTATTTCAGTCACATTCACGGCTAGTGCTCAAGAAGCTGTTCTATCAAAGCTGTTGTAGGAAGGTGGTTGCGAGGGGCCGCTGATCAAAGGCAGACTCCTCAGGGCCAACGAGGGCCCAGCTCGAGCAGCAGATGTTTCCAGTCCCTGTTAGCACCTCAGTTAGAGTCATCCTTATTTAAATGGCTCTGGCTAATGGCCCTCACCGGTGTTGGATACACCAGATCGCCTTTCATCTCGCTTTGTGTGGGGAACGTGGGACAGAATGTAAAACGCCAGGGATATCTTGTTCCTCCCTGACACCCTTATTGTGCTCCTCTGCGAATTTCTGGCATGAAAAATCCCTTTCACAGTAATTGGGTGCGAATGAAACACTTGTGCTTGGCTATTGTCTCCAGTTGTGTACTGTGTTGCATTCAGACCAGCGGTTAAAAGAGCCAACAGTGAGGGGAAGAAGAAGAAGAAGAAGAAGAAGAAGAACAGGGTGTGGTGAGATTCTCAACAGCACAAAAATAAAGTAACGAATGAAATCACATGAAGAAAACAAACAAACAAAAAAAAGGGTGTCGTACCGTAGCTCGTTAAAAACGAGGGAAACAATAAAAAAAGAAACTCTTTTATGTCGGCTCTTTTCAGGAAGAGCAAACATATATTTTTTTTCAGAATGTTGGGAGGAAGTGGACACATTGGCGTGAAAGAATCAGCCAAGCTACGTCCTCATTCTTCATGTGGCCTACAGAAAATTGATTGAAAGATTTGGCGGGCCTAATTGCGATGCGCCATCTGCCCAAGTTACAGAACCTGCCAGGCATGTGACAGTTTCCAACAGGCTCACTGACGAGCAGATGTGCGCAGGACTCTCTCTGTGCGAATATTTAAGCGCGTCAGTCTCTCTTTACTTTGTGATCACATCTTGTTCGGCGGATAAGGACGAGGCGTTTGGGTTTTGAATTACAGACCCCTAACGTCTAAATGCATGCCGTGAAAGCTCTCCTTTCACATAGTGAAACTACCTGTGTGCGCGCCATTACTTTGTGGCGTTTTATTAGCATTGGGCACCGCTTGTCATGAGAAACAGGTTATTGTTTTCATCAGATGTGCTATTGATATGACAAATGTCATCTGGTCGGAGGGAATTTTCATAAATCAATCATCTATTGTCCTCTCGTTTGGCACAATAAAACAGATTGCCTGTTGAATTGCACAAAGGAAAGTCAAAAAATGCTATTCACTGAAAGTGCAGAGTAATCTATTCATTTATTGGTGGAAACGTTTTTCAAATAGATGGCCGAGGAGGGACTTTGTCCTGAGAAAAGCACATTAGTCCTCCGAGAGATGCATTTTGTAACTCTAAAGAAATTATTCTACATTTTGGGGGAAATATGTTTATTTCTTTTCTTGCCGATATTTGCATTTGCAAGAAAGCTATTGACTGAAGGTGCTTTGTTTTAGGAACAATGAGAGAAGGGCGTGGTGACATTTTTAGCACATTGTACTGTGGTATTTAGACGTAGCAGTTTTATATAATTTTTTTCTAAAATGTAATTTCTTTGAACAAAGCCGGAGTGATCTTTTACCTCTGTTTGGGGCCCAGCTATTTAGGGATTCATTTCATTATTCCCCTTATAAATAAAGGTTTTCATGAGTCTTCATTTGTCAGGTCTAACAATAAAATGTTAAAGAAATACGTTATTTTGCCAGAAGTAACCAATCAGGAGGAAGGTCTCAGCACTGTCAATCATTCTTGTGTGGGTGCTGCTCACATTCTAATCCTAACATAAGATTGCTGAAACCCTCTTCCTGCTCTTTTTTTTTCTTTTTTCTTTTTTTTTTTAGTTTTGACCAAGAGCAGCGTATTTGTGCAGATAGTAGTAGTTCTACTGGGTGAAGGCAGGGGAGCTCAGTTTTTCTCCCCACAGATTATGTGTTTCATATTATACTTTAAGGACAACGTGACATTTTTAAGAAATAGTGCAACAGTTTTTTGTTTTTTTTTTTTTTCATGAAAGTTACCTACTGCAGCATCAATACAGTGTCCCGGAAATGGGATTCTTGTTGACTCAGCTTAATGTCACTTATAGTTTAAGTAGGCTGTAGCAATTTAAATCCTAAGATCTCTCTCCAATTAGACTCTAGAGTGCATAAAACAAGGTAAAGGAAACTGCGTATCTAATGAAGCCACAGCTCACCGCCCTCTGGAACAAAAAGGGATCCGATTCACCTGGAATTAGACACCTCTGTCTTGCCAAAGGGGGACACCATGCAGATTAGCAAATAAAGTAATTGCATTTACATATCCAATCACCTACAGCTATCCTTCTGCCGCTTTGTTCACACAGGCGGTGTGATTTAGCAACATCATGTCCTTGTAAACGTTACTGAAGAGGTTTTGACACCAGCGTTCTGTATCTGTTTTAAAAATAATTACGTTTATTTCAATTCCCTTTTTTTTTATTTCAAAGCCTCCTCCCCCCCCCCCCCCCCCCCCCCCCCCCCCACCCTCACCGCAAGGGTCTGCAGTATGTGTGGAAAAAAAACAAAACAAAACAAAAAAAAAAAAATTCAAAGGGGGTTTTTTTTATTTCTTTTCCTGAAGAAGCAAGCTTCTCAGATAAAGTATTTGGAGATAAGCTGTGTATGATAACGGATTCACAGTTTCTCTGGATGTGTCCCGAAGGGCTCTCAATTGTAGACTTAGGAGCCATTTCCAGCATATTGCTCAGAGGAGAAGATTGTCTGAAGGGGAATAAAAAAAACAACAACTTCTTAGTTCATATTCTATGCAGAAATGCTCCATATTCACTTTACTGAAGAGGACAATGAAGATAAACTGCAGTTACTGTGACAATCACCCCCTCTTCTGTCCATACAATTACAATCCTTTTACTCCGCCGTAATCCTAGTTGTAAATCATTTTCCTTCGCACTGTCCAAAGGTTTGGATTTCCCCGAGCTATTGCTTCTACATCATAATCCGCCTTCCTTTGCCAGGGGATCGCGGATGTTCTTTTAGTGGATCTAGTTTTTTTTTTTTCTGTATTTGTTTTTTTTTTTTTCTTACAAAATAGAGAAAATTGGTATCTTTCCTTTTATTTCCAAAATAACAATGTTTGGTGGGCATTGTGTGGGATCTCTGAATGAAATGGTTAGACTGAATTATAAGCCTTTTACTTTAGTCTGTAAAACATTTTAATATCTGGAACTTCATATATATATATATATATATATATATATATATATATATATAATTATTTTATTTTTTTTCGGCCGTCTGGTATAATTTTAAAAATCCTTTTTATAAATAATAAAAGTTTCTTCAGGATGAGACGCATCCTAAGCATTTTTTTAAAATAAGAAAATGCTTCATTCAAACTTGTTCTGGCATCTATGCAACAATCAAGGACCCAGTAATATTGAGTTAAAGAAACTTTAGTTTGATGATCTGCTGCATGCTGTTTCACCATTAATATCAGGGAGAGAAACACATTAAATGGGCTGTGTTTCGAACCAGACCAAGCTCATCAGTTCATATTACTTTCCTCTACATGCAGACATGGTGTCGCCATTGGAACCTGCTGTTTGCATCTGTCCAACCAATCAATATCCCAGCAGAGAATGTTATTTGCATGACAACTGCTGCTGAGATGGCAAAAGTATAGAACTTCTTAATTACGCTGCGGCAGAGGGAAAAAATTCTTAGGATTCCTAAAAGAGAAGAACATAAAAACAAAATATGTTGTGAAATTCAGCTGAATATGTTTGTTTGTTTTTTTTGTCTCGGTACCACCTTATTTCAGGAAAGACTGATGTGTTCTTCCAGCATCAACAGCTCCAGAATATTATTCATCTGTTTATCCGAGATTTGAGTTATTATTTTTGTTTTTTATATGGACCTATTTGTGACGCTCGTTCTGAAAACAAACTACTTCTCAGTCCAGCAGCTCGAAGAAAGATTTATGTGACGACATGCCGAAAGGGGAGCATTGGAAAGCATAAGAGCTTCTTAAGGAGACCAAGGACAATTATAGACATGGCTGTGATGCGGAGTCAAATTTCTTTTAAGTTTTTTTTTTTTTTTTTTTTAATGTCCAGAGTGTTTATAACAACTGAATGCTATATAATGCCACTATGTGGCTCGAAAATGCATAAAACTGCCTCTTTAAGCTGTCAGACCAGACAAGCCCCATCTGTACCACAACAAATAAAGTCCTGATTTTATTGTAGATCTCCTGCTTTGTTCTCTTACCACTCATGGACAAGTTGCTAGGGTCCATGAGACTGACCCCCACCCCGACCAGGACGGAGCGATCTTCCATTTTGCCCCAGAGACTCCAGGCCTCAGCTTGCAGAATATCAGTCATTTTCCTCATATTATTTGTGTTGACCGTTTGTTGTTTTGCAGAAGAACTTTTGAAGAAAAAATGTTAGATGTTGTGCTTTTTTTTTCTTTTTTTTTCCACTAGACAAACAATAACTGGCCTCCACTGTATGCCTCATGTTGCCAAAGCGAGAGACGAGCCGGGGTTTGTAACCTTTGCCGAGATATTTAGAAGAAAAATAAACTTTGTGAAAGCAATAGCTGGAGGGATTGTTCCTGATGAGCTTTTCTCATTTTAGCACAGACAGCTTGGGTTTATCCCGTTGTCCGTCAGTTTGCAGACCGAACTGCTGAAAGTTGATATGAAGGCCATATGGCACTCTGAAGGCGTGCACTACATTAATTTAAACTGCTTCATTTTTTCCTACAAACACTGGGTCCCTTTGTATTAATAATTAACGTGTCGGAAGGCCAGCTTTCACGCCACTGGATGCATATTTAAACAATTCAACACCGCTGCAATCTGCACCACCTTGTTTCTGCTAATTTAGTGAGACGATCTAATTTTTTGTTTCCTCGCCGTTTGACAGCGCAACCCAGGATATGTTGCCCTATTAGAAAGTAATAACGGGTAAATAACTGTCCATATGCATTACAGAAGGGCCCTGTGAAAAACTGCAGGCTCCAAGTCATTTTATTTTCAGTCATTCAGATACCGTTCAACACGTAATTTAAATTTAAGCAGCACTTTGTTCTCCTTTTTTGTTCTTTTCCTTCCAGGAAAACATCATTTGTAACTCCGGCTCAGCGCTCAGACATCATTAGTCAATATGTTTGTCTGGAATTGATGTTTGCAGTTAGCGCTCGTTTCCTGTTATGCACAAAACTCTATGGGAGAACGGATGTAGACGCGCTCACACTCAATTTAAGCAAGTAACACGTGCCAATCGTCAGTCCTTGGCTAAACTTGCAGCGCTGCGGTGTTTTATGTGCAGGTCATGCTGTTGATGGGGTGCGACATCCATGGACTCCATGTGAACTGGGACGCACGTTGACTTTTGCCAAGTGCACCTTCCGTGTGCTGCGTTGTAGAAACATGGGGCTGGAAGAATAGGCAACGTGCCAACATGAGTTACTTTCAAAAAATACTAATAACTGTCACATTAATAATAATAAAAAAAAGATTTCCCTGAGGAACTGATTTTCCCATCTTGCTGTTGCTAAATGTGTCTAGGAATCTGTTCTTGCTCAGCATTATGCCAATTATGCATGCAAATTGGAATATGACTTACTGTTATGTTGAACATATTTTACTGAAATTATTTCTGGATAATTAACAGTTTTTTTTTTTTAAAACAAAAAAAAAAACAAAACAAAAATCTTCATATTGTTGTATTAACTGGATTTTAATTTTAGTTATCTAGTTAGTTAAATGCAGGTTATCATAGGTATAGTATTTTTAAAATATTGTCTTAAATGCTCTTAAAGCTGTGAAATGATTTTAGTGCAAGTATATTTAACAGACTGAGGCATCATTGGTTTCACAGTTTTTATGGTGTTTTTGATTGTTGTGGGGTTTTTTCCATGCGTTTAATTTTCATAAAGCTCTACGTAAGACATATTTTTCAATCATTTTCAGAACAAATTAAATATGCGACACGCTGCTGTTGAACTCATATGTCATACGATTGGTACATGACCTTCTGCAATGCTGCAACTCGGTCAACAGATGCTTAGCCAGCAGACCCCAACATTATTTCACATAAACAGAACCCAGAATCCTTTTACCAAGATGGACTCTTGGGTCAACATTTCCTCGCATTACCTCCCACCTCACTGATGTAAACCGGTGCAGGGGCTGGAATTAACATCTGAAAGAAGTACAGGTGCAAACTTTAACTCCATATTAATTTAAACGTTAAGATGGTTTGAGTCGTGCATTTAGCTGATAGTTGAAGAAAATGTCCTGACGGAGCATAAAGGAAATCCATCAAAACCCACTGATTTATTTGCAGTGAGCATTAGTGCGCGGATACGAGCCCGGCTCACGGAGGGGCGCTTCGGTCTGAATAATGATTTGAAGAGTCAGACCGAACAGAAGACATTTCTCTGTGTCACTTTACTCCATACGCACCTTTTCCGCTGCGGTGACAGCTTTCTGGATGCGAGAGGTTGTCTGCGGAGAAGGTTTTGCATGCATCGCTTGTGATCCTGCCCTGAATGAAACTGTATCCCTGCCATTATTTAAATTTTTGCAGGTCCTCGCACACCAGCAAGCAACGCAAGAAAATGACTGACGGAGAAGCAGGGCTGACTTGGTCTTGTTTCACCTAGGGCGCGTGAGAAGTGGCAAAGAGGTTGAACATATGGATGCTGTTTCAGCCTAAATCAGAGTTTTAAAACCACCCAGCCAGTTTGGTGCACCTGATTTACTATATTATTATTTTTTCTTCTTTTTTTCCCATTTGGAAGTAGTTTAATTACGGTCTCCCATCTCGTTTTCAGCATCCAATTTGTTCACCTATTGATATCGTGAAATTGCATTAGCCGTGGGAATATACGCTCACATACGCACACAAACACGGGCCTATGTGCTTGGACTGATGGCTGATTCAGCTTTGGGCAGCAGGCAGTGTCGGAGTCAGTCCTGCTCTTATGCAGATAAGACAGCAGCAGCGATTGGAGCAGAAATGATTGCGACTCATGCTCGTAGGCTTTCTCTTCTCTTTGGAAAACAGTAAACGGGAACACAGCAGCACAGGATGTCAAGATCAGTCTCTAGTAAAGCTAAGAGACTTTGATTTGTCAAAACAATGAAAGGCAGGTTTCAACAGAGTATTAGCAGAGACAGATTTGGGTCTATTTTTCTATGTTTTTGCTGCTGTTGTCTTGCGTTTTTGTCCTCACGCAGCACATGATATCGATTAAAATCTCCGAAAATCTGAGTAAAGCCTAATGGAGAAATAATTAAAAAGCCTTCACTGACCACTATGACTGTTTTGAGATCGATGGCCGTTCACTGACTAGTCACGAGAAGGGTAAGCCACAAAAAGTCACTAAATAAGGTGGCCATTCACAGAGCGCTTTCACCAAGAATAATAATGAAAAGTTGAGTGAAAGGAAAAACTTGTGGTAGAAACAAAATCTTACCAAGCATGAGCGCCGCCTTTTGGGTTGTGAAGTTAAGCCCTTTCTATTTTTCAGATGAAAGAAACGAATAAAGTCATTTCTGCAATTCTATTCTATAAAACATCTGCTTCAGAAACCAACAGATTTTTTTTAATACACTAAATAAAGAAACCAAGAGAATCATCTGCTGCAGCTCAGATATATCTATAAACTTTTAATAAAAAATCCTTTAGGGATTTGTGACTTTTTTTTTTAGAAATGTATGTTTGCAAAAAATGTTTTTTTTATTTTTATTTTTATTTTTTTTTTGGTTTAACCCTCAATGTTGCCCCAGTTACAATACTTTGAAAGCGTACATCAAGCTTGATGACTTTCTGAAACAGCAGATTTTCAGAAGGAAGGCAGCTCGTGTTCTGGGAGTCCTAAGTTAATCTGTTAATCAGACGGCTATAACTGTGCCCAGCTCTGAGGGAGTTTTCATGCAGAGATTCGTATGCCAAGCCTTTTCCAAGAGTTGTCTAACAATACCCATTCAGAAATTTGTCACAGAATCAACGTTGTGGACAAGGTGATGATTATTTTCCCACCCTCCTCGATGGCTGGTCAGAGTAACAAATATAAGACGTACCTGAAATATTTCTCTAAAATGATGTTATTATACCGGCTCCTCTAAGACGTCAGCTGTGTATTGGATATGTGTCAATGCAGAATCCCCCCCCCGCCCTCCCCAGTCCAGACTTTCCCCCCTGAGATGAAACCAACTGGTGGATGAAGTCTGTGCCAGAAACATAGAGCGTCTCAGAGACCCCTCTTTGCTTGTGGTCCAAGCCAAAAGGAAAGAGTTTGGCATGGTACACAAGAAAAGAAATAAACTACTTTCCTTGGCTGACTTAACTTGGAAGTTGGGCTTTCAGAGGAATTGTGCAAGGGGTAGGATAGAGTTTCAAAGTTTGCTTAAATGGTAGCCCCCTCTCAAACGCACGCTCCTGATGGGCCGTTGTGCAGGTTGAATAACATTCCAATGTCAGTTTGATACAGAAATGAAATGAGGGAAATGAAAAGAGAAAGGAAAGAAGGGTGGAAAATCCCCTTTCCTGCCGAGCTTTTGCCACCTCTCCGGAGGTGGCTGACAGCTCTCTCCCCCAGAAATGTAGTCAATATCGTTCTATTTTAAAGAGGTTTTGATCAAAGAGGATCATCGGCGGTGCAAAAAAGAGCCCGCTTTCATATTGGCGCAGGTGCCAAAATGATTTGGATGTGGTCGAACTGTTTTGACACTTACACGAGTTTAAAGGGACTGTGAAGGCAGAAGAGAATTCATGGCCTCAACTTTTTTGCATACGTCTTCAGAGCAAAATGCCCATTTTGTCCTTTTGGCTCAAACATCAATGGATCTCTTGACTCTCAGCTGACAGTCTACCATTAACCACAAGTAGGAAATAAGAGCGATGGCACATTTTGATAAGATAGTCTGTCTGATCTTCTGATTCCTGCCCTCTTCAAAGCAGGCATGGGCTGGTTTTCTTCAGCAGGACAGACCAGGCAGTAGCTCAGTGTAGCCCCTCCCCCACCTGTTGGTGTATTCTACCAGTCAGATGACTGAAAGAAAATTAATACTCATGCTGCTTTGTAGCGTTAAATAAATACACGTCTATGATCGAAACTGGGGTGCTTTCATTCAAACTGTTACAATCTCATACAAGTCCTTGTCAAGCTGATCTTAATTGACTCAAATTATATTTGGTTTCTAAAATAATCCAAGAAGTTAGAAAAATTTACATTGTAACAATCTTTCTGTGAATTACTCTTAAATAATAACACAATGTAAGAGGATCCGTATAGATTTGCTTGGATGGATCTATGAGGCCAGAAATGGATCATTGAGTCTTCAAATATTTTCTAAACAGAACTAAATGGGTAAGAAAAATCATCCCTTTAGCATGAATAATTCGGTATGATGTCTCTTATAGACCTTACGTCTACAAGATGTCTCTTGCAGACATTGCCTTTGGCTGCACCAGCCAAGGGCGATGTCTTAGGCTGAAGTAAATACAACTTGCTCCCAAAGACTGCATTGACACATTTAATATTGATCAGGCAAAAAGCCATGAACTGGGGAGTTGAACGTCAACAGAAGGAGCCTCATTAACAGAATTGAGCACAAAGCGGCTGTACAACGTCGCTGCATATCTGGTTGCTCAAACTCTAGAAAGTTCAAAAGTAATTACCGACTCCTTCGCTCTCGTCTTTTTCTGCGGGAAAAGGATTGAATCGCGTTTGGGGCCGTGGCATAAGTAGACGAAAAACATGACACCAGGGTGCAATTAAGGCTCGTAGCTGGATCACTAAGTCCAGATGGGCCTGTGCCACGTCACTTAAATCATGTTTTGCACAGACAAAGCGAGGAGGACACACACACTTTAAGGAACCACCTGTGTAAGTATTTGTTGAGAAATTAAACCGTGTATGTAAACACTCAGTATTGAAGTTCATGGATGCTGCCAACAGACACAAAATCTTTATTTTTATACATATACGAACGAGCTAGACCCTTACATATTTGTTCTCGTGTTTTCTCTCTATTCTTTTTAATGCAGGGCTGAATCTGAGATAATGCAAAGAGTAATTTTGCTGCTTTTGGGTGGAAATGTCTAATGTATATAGCGCACATACTGTATGTATGTGTGTATATATATATATATATATATATATATATATATATATAGGTTCCCCATGGTGAATAAGTTGGAGTATGATTTATGGAGTGAACAAGTGTCTTTTATACGGGTCACGGGTTTAAACAGGTGAAACTATTACTGGTAATTACTGGAAGAAAAGATTGAAAATGTTCTGCATTTTCAAGTCTTTGCCTATAGAACGTTCTTCATCAAGACCCTTCATTGGTACAGACGTATCTGTCCAGTTGACGTATTGTTATACACTTTTTTTTTGTTGAGTCGCACCATTCACAGCGTTTCAAGAGCCTTAGTTTACAATCTGTTCCTGGACTTTGACATTTGCAAATTACCCTCTAACCTTAATGTGGCTGCCTCACCCCAGGAGAACTCCACTTTTAGATTTCAAGAGGTCGCACGCTGAGTCCAGCCCAAACACATTGTAGCGTTCAGCCAAGAGGCACAGAGTAAGGTCACCCGTATGTGGGTTTCCATGTGTTCACGCGGTTACCCGAAAAGTGTTTTGAGAGCATATAAAACACAAAGACCTCGCTCAGGTCACCGAGTATCCTCTCCGCTCCGTGCGCCGGCTGCTCTCCTGAAATGACGGCTGAAGAATCCGACTACTTTACCTCCCCTCATCTTCACGCAGTGCACGGGTAGAGCAAACCGTCGATGGCATCAGAAGTGCAGATTTTGTTCTCCTCTCTTTGAGCTCCCAAATCACTTCATTGAATCCCTTGTGCTTGCAGATTTGTGCCTTCACACAAAGTCTTTTAATGGCTTAATTAGAATTAGTCAGCATCTAGTGAAATTAAACTGGTACGTCCTAAATGGGTTCTTTTGTAAGTTGTGCAGCGCCTGAGTTCATGCTGCTCACTCAATTACACAAGAACTCCATTAGTTTGAGTGAGAGTTTATGCAACGCCGAGGCACTTTTTTTTTTTTTTACCACAAGCAGAGTAATGTATAAAATATAGGAGGAAGTGAATGTAGAGTAGCTGGTGCGCACTGGGAGTTGGGTGGGGGGGGGAAGGCATCTGAAGAGGAGGTAGAAGAAGAAATACATTCTTTAAAATTCAGTCGACATTTAGATTGAAGTCGATGTAATCCAGGTGATGCCGCCGAGTTCCCCGAGAACAGCCGCGATGAGTTTGACATGAGAGCCGTTTGCTTGCGGCGAGAGAGGAGACTGTTGCTCCTTTTTGTCTGGAGACATACCTGGTGAGGATGTTTGCCCAGACCAATCAGGCTTTCATCAAACTCCATTCTCTGCTAGTCTGAGTCAGTCTTTCAATCCTCCACTCCCAGAGAGCAGCTCTCTACCCCCCCAGCTGTCCCCCTCCTACCAAGTGCCTTGCACTTTTTTTTTTTTTTATGTTCAGCTTGGGTAAGCAAAAAGCCTCCCAATTATAATAACGCATTATGTCTCAGCATATTGTGATAAGTTGAGCTGAGAGAGGTAGACCTCTATTTCTCTTCAAAGGATTTATTCTAGAAGAGTATGGAAATGTTTCCCGTCTGTCGGGGTTTCCTTTTTGCGGAGCTTTTTTTTTTAAAAAAAAGCCAGTTCTTGAAGGTACTATCAGCCATTTGCAAGTTTGTTCTTGCTGTCTAATCGATCACTCCAAAGCCAGGTCACTGGGGTCCTGACAAGAGGAGCTCTCTCGCATTTCAGGCAGCGCTTTCTGAAAGCTGCCAGAGGACACACAAAAAAACCCGAACCAACAAAGAAATTTGCCGTTATGACCGTTGACCTTTTGTGTCAGCGATGTTTGGATGTGTGTTTACCCTTAAACATCAGGTGAACAATAAAGTCTGGTTCAGCAGGGTAATTGTCCTATTGTTGGGCAAAATGAGACAAATATGGAGAGGCAGGGATGTTTGTTTTGGGTTTTCCTGCATTCCCTAAATGTTTCACTTTTGTCAACCTGCTTTTGAATTAGTGCTTTTAAAAAATACGTTTATAATGGCCTACAAATCCACACTTTCAAGAATAAATCCTGCAGACAATTCACTCATCAGCCACTTTACTAGGTATGTTTTGCTAGTATTTGTTTAGGCCCTCCTTTCCCTTCAAAACTGCCTTAGTTTAGAGATTAAACAAAAACACATTCTTTAAAGATTTCAGGTCCATGTAAAAGTCAGATTTATTAGCCGTGATAGGAACCTCTCGTTACATTTATTGAATTGAGATCTGGCGTAATGTGAACTCACTGTTATGTTCAAGAAGCCAATTTGAGGAAGTTGAAATAAATATTAATAATTGATGAATGAACAAGATTTGTGACAAGGTGCTTTAGTGGATAACAGAACATAAGTACTGCGTACTCATTAATAGTTGGACATGTATTCCCTTTAAACCAGAGAAATGTTGCACATATTAGGATTATAAGTTTCTGAAATACTCAAACCAGATAGTCTTGGACCAGCTTACTATCAAACTCGCTTCCTTTCTTATTTTGATGACATGTAAATCTGATTATGCCATCCTTAGTAATTAGTAGAAAAGCTCTTACTGACAACTCAATTTTTGCATAATTGCCAATCTGAGTCGGAACAACAAATCATTCGAAGAGAAAGTTTGTTAAAGATCACATCACAAAGTCACATAGTTTTTATATTCCAGGGTCAAGACAGTTTATTGCTGCATTGATTTCTACCTCACACTGTTGTATTGATATGTGCGCATAGAGGAAAGTCACTCACCTTCCACGTAATGAAAGGCAGAGCGAGTTTGCCAAAATTGTTTCTTTTTTGTTCTTTCTTTTCAGTAAAAGTTGCTTGGGTTTGCAATAAGTCTGGTAGACATATGACATAATCAATATGTACGTTTACAAATGATTTTTTAACATCATGAATCGAGCAGCCAACTCGTCATACTAAGGAGTCTTGCATCAACATTTGTTTTCGGTGTGCTCTGATTTGGTACCGTTTGTGGCTAATGTTAGTGTCATGATACAGTTTAAAGAGTGCATTCACTTTGGTTTAGTTCTCAAATGTTGCTTTTACAGCTGTTTCTCTGCCCATATAAACAAATTCTTTCCAGAAACTGACCTCTACGTATAACTTATAAATTCAGAGGCCACATATGTAGGCATGTATATAAACACACATGCCTTCTGTTTAAACCTTTTGGATTTCTCTGTTTCTGGACCCCCCCTTCCCCACCTTTCCTCCTTTCGTCCCCCCGCCCCCCCTTTTTTTTTTTCTTCTGCCCTCTGTCTAATTGAGTCGTGAGTGGATTCCAGGTGGAACCCATTTGAATTCCCTGTGGTCCTGACCACTGTGGTTGCCCGTGACACAGTCATGCCTCTCATTTCCAGACCATTTACATCATACTCTTGCCACTTATGTTACAATCATTACGCCACCTTGAAGCGCGCGTTGCAATTTCTGGTCAACAGCGCTAGCGCCGCCGACACGACAGGACGGGATGGATGGATGGATGGGGAAGCGGGATTAACATTGAAATCAAGTCTGCATTGAGTGCATGCAGCATGATACATAATTTAGTTGTCGAAAATGTGCATCGCATTTGCGGAGTCGGGAATGCTCTGCAAGTCATGTTTTAAGATTTCATTATATTCCGTGCACTCGGCTCAGCATCAGATAATGATATTGAAATGCATGCACCAGTGGGATCTGCGTTATTGACATTGGAATTTGCCGTACCCCCGATTCGGAGGGTGAGCTGAAATTGCTGTTGTCTCTGCGTGTCTGCGGATGTCTCTCTGTGTGTGTCGTGATTTTCGCCCCATTCTTAAATCTGGCGGGGAATGAAGTGTCTGTTGTGGAATTATGCAAATGGAGTTAGTTGAAACATGAAACGGGAGGAAATGGAGATCTGTAAAAAACCCAAATACAAAAAAAAAAAAATAATAATAATAATAAATGGAGGATTTTATGAACAGATGTTCACCAGATTAGAAAAATAGGTTGGTTTGGCTTCGTTTCCCACATTGAAATGTGTGAGTTTGTGATGTATCATTTATGTTGGCAGGATGGCTCTTAGTCAAAATGCTTTGGCTCGGCGTATTGTGAATTCAGAAGGCCTTATTGTGTTCCGAGTCTTTTTTTTTTTTTTGCAAGTTCTCATAGGTTTACAATGTGATTTTTCAGAAACTAGATTTTATAATCTAAAATGTTACATGACCAAATGTTGGTATTTGACATGAGTCAAATTTCCCATGCCAACAAAATTGCCTGAAAGAGAGAACAAAGCAGCCGCTCGGTGAGATTTTTCTTCCAGGAAGTGTCTCCTGATGAGGAAATCTTCATTTTGCTAACTAGTTATACAGGTAAATTGTTCATCTGTTTGTAGTAAAGAAGAGTAACTATGACCCGTGTGCTTTTGTAAACAGCATTCTCTATCTGGCTACAAATGTTGATTTACTCAATTGTTGCCACGGGTGAATTTGCCTATGCCCCAAATTATTTCAGTTTCATTTCTTTCTTTTTTTAAAAATGAGTTTTTTTTGGAATGACAGGAAAGCGGGTTGTGAGAGATGGGAAAGAGGTGTGGCAAAGCCCAACGGGCCGAGACTTGAACCCGTGACGTCCACGACGAGGTCAGCTTTACTCCTGCACCACCACCGCACCCTCAGTTTCTTTTTTTTTTTCTTTTTTTTAGAAACATTTAGATGCTGGGATTAAGTTTTTAGTACATTTATACATTTAAAATACATGCAAATTGAAAATGAATAAATACAGTTTTTGCTTTCTTTGACACTTCAAATATATATATATATATATATATATTTTTTTTTTTTTTTTTTTTTTCCAGCAATACAGTAATCCATAAACTAAACTAGTATAACACACTGCCTTTTAGCTGTCATTCAAGACCAATGCTGGAATTACTGTGATTTGCTGTTGCCAGGCCACTTGTCCTTGCTACATGAATGATGGCAAACAGGTAAGGTTGCCAAAGAAAGCACCTCACCTGAACTTCTACATCAGTGTCTGAACTGTACCTAATAAAGTAGCAATTAATGACCATAATCTTGTCTTGCTATACTTTACACCCTCATTTATGTCTTTTTTTATTTTTTTATTTTTTTGGCTGTTTTTTTAATTTTTTTTAATTTTTCCTTTTCTGCCTCTTGCCTCATTTCTCTTCTGCCCTGTTCATTTGTCTGAGATCCATTAGGGGAAGATATGTTGAGAGAGAAGGGCAGAAAGGATAGGAAGAAGGAAGATGTGGGGAAATGGATAATGGCTGAGCTTTGCATCACAATGGAGAACTATCTCAGGGCAGATTTGCTCTGCCTTAAAACGATGCATCCATCTGTATTCATTCACTCGCCCGTTTGTGTGCTCGGTCCTGTGTGCTTTAATCTGTCTCCCTTGTGGGGAATGCAACCCATCCCCATTGTGTGCATGTGCAATGTTAAATATTTGGGATGCTAATTTGCTTTATTTGCTTTGCATCTTGGTTTCTTATTGGGTGCGCAGAGTAATTCCCACTAATGAATTGTGCTTCCGTTGTCTAGAAGTTGGGGAAATGTGATTTGTGTGTGTCAGGAGGGGTACACACCGCCTTTGTGTGCATTGAGGGGAGCGTGTACGGCCCCATTATTTAACCCGAGCCATCAGTCACACTCAACAAGCCTATCATATTGGACCATTCAGAGACTGCGCAGGCAGAAGTTAGTGCTATTATCTGCCTGTCACCGGCTAGCTGTGTTGAGGTCCCTGGTGGAAAACCAATTGTATGAGTGAATGCCTTCCTGCTCTTGTTGTGAAGCTCCAGGGATGAGCATGGCGCGTTAGGAAAAAAAAAGCACTCTCCATCCACCTTTCGGCTCTCCACATATTTCCCTCTGAATTAGAAAGGGATGATTACGGAATTAAATGTTTAATATTATGTGATTGACCACTTAATCTTTAAATGATCAGCAAGCTTTGGGAGCTCAACGATCGAGAGAAAAGATGGCCCGGGTTATAATCGTCTTGGCTCATCTCCTAAGATTTCTGTGCTGGTGCTCATCAATCATCACGTATGCAGACTGTGTGCTCGGATTAATATTCATTTCATGAGAGACACTTCATTTGCATGAACACACTGTCTGCCTCATGAAAAATCGTCCAGCCCTTTCCTGCTGTTGTGATAAGCATCTGGACATAAACCAGCTGCATATCCGAGACGCAGCACTTAACCCGGCAACGCATCCCCTTTTCATTACACAGTGATACGTAGGAGGGCTTCAAGCAGGCGTAACGGCATACTTGCTGTGCTCCTAATCAGACAACACCGGAGATCAAGTTTTACTTTGTTGCAGGGGAGTCGTACAGGTTGCCTCTGCTTTCATGAAAATCCTCTTCAGGTCAGGAAGTAACAGATGGAGAAACGTCTGTGAGTGTTGATGTGAATGTGAAAGCAGACAGGGTGGATGTAAGGGACTTTATACATAACTTACAATTTATTTTAAATTGACAGGCACCTTTAGGATGTTTTTTATTTTTTATTTTTATAAATCATGCATTATATTACATTTTGGAAAAAGGTGCCCTTTTCTGTAAAATACCAGTCTGAGCAGAACGAGTAGACCAAACTGTTGAAAGTAGCAGCGATTTTCAAAACATTCAAGAAATACAAGTAAGGGATAGCGAAAGGCAGAATGAAAACTGGAGGAGAAATTTGCTGATGTGTAAAGTTTCATGTTGTAATGAAATCAGTTTAAAATGCCTCCTAATATTCGCTATTTTAGATGTCGTATTTGGTATGTAAAATTTATATTGTATGCAGTAGTGATGCCAGCATTATACAACTGAGGATTTGTCTAAACCCCAGTGCTGCATCCAGACAAAAAAGAGCTGAATTAATATTGTATAAATTGAAATGGCACAGAAATTGCAAGCTGGAGCCTAACAAAAGTTTGGAAAAATCTGAACAAATTCACACTATGAATATCTGCATAATTAATACATTGCGTTCAACAGTCGAAAGGAGGAACAGTGGCTCACATGTCAAACTGGTGGTTGTGTGTTCAAACATGTAAAACATGTAAAGAAAAGATGCAAAACTGGCACACTGAATTTGACTCATGACTGTCTGTCAAGTTACATAGATGTTTGAGAGGGAATCAAGTAGTGACGTAGGGTATTGTAGTGAAAAAGTAAAACGGGGCTGAAATTATACAAAATGACAAAAAGAGCCGTAGAAAGTCATGCAGGTTCAGAGGCATCACGTTTCCTGCGTTTGCTGGTGTTGATGTTCGTCTTCTCTCTTTGTGATATTTTACTTTTTTTTTATTTTTTTTATTCTGTTCAGGTGTTTTGTCATTGTCAGAGGAGTCACACAGCGGGTCTGATCACGAGATAACACATTTTAGTCTCACTCGGTTGGAACAGCGTGAGCTGACGTCGGGGCTGGTCGCGGTGTTCAGCCGCAAATCGGCAAATAAAAAGCGACTTTGCATGCTCACCACACCGGATTAACATCTATGTGTTAAATGCTCAAAGCTGATAACAATTTACATATATTTTTTATTTATTTATTTATTTATTTTTATTGCCATTTCTTTCTAATCGTTTATAAAACTGCTTCCTACCGCCTGACTGCTTATCTCTCAAACTCATAATTTCATTGAAACAACATATTACCCCCTCATCAACCGCTGCTCTCTCAGTGTCTATATCATCCAGCTCCTTTAGATAAAAAGTCACTTAATTAGAACCGTCATGTTTCATCTCGGCCCCTTTGGCACATTGGGAAAATAACACAAACAACACGGCTGATTAGGAAGAAGTTTCTCTTAAGGAACATCGAGGCAGTAACGAAGTCTCCTTGATGTGGCAGAGAACAGACGCTGCAGTTTGTCGCTAGGTCTGCTAAACGTTGGCCGGCTTATCTAAGGGAGTTATCCTAAATACCCTCTCAGAACGAGTACCCTTGAAACGTCAGCACCGTAATGTATCACAAGGCTCCTTCTGGAGTACAAGACAAGCTGGCAATACCAGACCACTGCTTTTTTTTCATCTTTTCCCCAGTTTCATTTATTTATTTTGTTAGGTTTTTTTTTTTTAAAGACTTTCCAAGCTTTTTTCCTAGACTTTATTATGCGATCTTTTGGTGCTTCATTGCCGTTTGTGGGGAAGAATCAGGGAGGGGTGGCTAATTAACTACTCTGATATAGCTTATTTATGAGATCATTTCTTGAGCAACACCTGGTCAGGTAGCTGCTGCCTGATCAGTTGTGCTTTGAGACAGACCACATAACATGTTTCCAAGCTTGATTCTGCCATGGAGAGACGGTTTTTTATCGCCCCTGTTCCACTAGAAATCATCATTAGTTAACCTGTTGATTTGGTCGTTAAAAAAAATGAGAAGGTCCTTGATTTTTGACAGTTTTTATTTAATGTGGAGAGTATTACCCCCCAAAATCCAGAATAAATACATAATATAAACGGAGGTGCTCTAGTAAAAGTAAACTATGAAGAGAAATGGTACAGAAGCCCATTGACTGGTGCCTATTAAAGTCTAGCTCTCTTTTTTTTTTTGAAGCCTGAACAAAAAAATAACAGAATTGTTCTGTAGATTTATTTTTTATTTTTAAATAACTTTTTTTTTTCTTTAACTTTTGACATCTCACTGAGACTAAGGAGTGTTTTTAGTGTAACCTAGCAGTGTTTGTGCCTGGATTGGGAAACTATTGGATCTTTCATTTTCACACCAACTGGCCATTGGCCAGGTCAAGATAAGATAAAAATCGTCCAATTCAATTTCAGTGTATCTCTTTCTACAAATTGGTTTGTCACCAAGTTGAACTTGACTTAGAACTTGGTGGAGAAATCTTTCTTTGCAAGGACAGTGGAACAGTGATGCATTCTGAGGTTTGTTACCCGGTTTACAGACGGCTCTAAGCACTGGTGACTCGAAGCTCCACCTACCTTGAGGGATATTTTTTTTAAAACCACAGCCTAAAGACTGGCTTGGCAACTCCAGGCCCTTCTGTGTTTTTTTTTTTTTTTTCTTCTTTAGAAACTCTGGTTGTCTTGAACAAAGTCATGTTGGAAGATCCACTTAAAACCCATCTCCAGTCTTCTTGCATAGGGAAAGAGGGTTACATTTAAGGTTTTATCCTACATGGCCCAATGCAGTAAAGGCATTCTGAACCCTTAGCAGAAAAACAGTTATAAAATATCATGGTCCAGTCTGTACTTGAAGACTGGAACATAATATTGCCATTATGTTAAGTTGTATCACCATATCCCTCCACGGTGATACAATAAACTTGTTACAAGTTATCACAACCAAATATTATGCAAAGATTATGCACTTGATGCCAAAGAGCTTCATTTTGGTCTCAGCTGACCACCGAAGTTTCTCCCAAACTTCTGAGTCATTTAAATGTTGCAAACTTAGGTATTAAATTGTGGCTTTTACTATCTTAAGCAGCTCTAAAAAAATGATTATTAGAAAAGCTGTGCCTTATGCATGGCTGAGGAAAGGAGAATCTGTAAATGATTGACTGGTCTGTATGCTATATGGACACATCGCTGTGTGGGAGCCAGAATTCAGACTGGGGTTATATACTTGTTCCCCTCAGTCATTCAAATCAATTTTTATTTTTATGTGAGGGATTGTGGTCGATATTTGGTTGTTCTGTCTCTACATATTGATAATATAGCACCATTAAAAATGAAAGACTTTTATGTTTTTACAAAAAAACAAACAGAAAAAAGATCAAGCTTATATCCCCTCGCTGTTGTAGTATCTGTAGTTTTGTAAATCATGATACCGTTGACATTGAATCTTCTTATTGGAATGTGTACTTTTATATAACGATTTCTGAAGGAAGTTTTTTTTTTTCCCTCTTTGTCAGGGGACTCACAAGATCTAATTTGCTGTCAAGTCTAATTTTGCTCTTGCGCAGCTGTCAAGAAATTGCTGCTTACTTGTAAGAAAATGGCTTTGATCAAAATTTCTCTTCCCCATTGCTGTTCTTAACACCGTGCATGTTAACTGTATATTAAATGCCGGCTTAGACCAGTAGTTGAAGGTCTAAGGCCTGTTTTTCACTCAAACATCTGTTAAGATCAAGTTGATTAATTACATCGGTTTCTAACCTCCTGATATTGTCCAAATGGTGACTTGACATAGCGAGTCCTGATTGGCTCTGCATCTGATTACTCTAATCTAGGATTGTTTTTGTTTTTTCTTCTTTTTTTTTTTTTTTTTGCAATGGGATTAAGAGATGGTGCGTGACACGGTGAACACGTCGGCTTGCCAGAAAGGAGGACTAAATTAAGATGGATTTGAAAGTCGGATAAAAAGCAATGCTCTTCCTTAACATATTTTGTTCACATAACTTAAAGTGTTTGGTCACCATTGATCCGTCCCAGTGCAATATCCCTTGACACACTTGTTAAGGTTTTTGGCCTTTTCGCTCGTTAAATGCAGAATGGGTTTCCTAATGTGCTGCAATAATGCTTTTGTTGGCCGGAATCATCTTGCTGAGATTACATGTATGCAGCAGATTATGGCTGATCGGGGATAATAGAAGAGTGTGGACGGTCTGATCATCAAGGCTGACTTAACCTTATTATAATGAAACGCATTTATGGAGAGTATCTCGACTCTAATCAGAATACAGGAAGCTCATCCACCTTTATACCATGTTTTTTTTTTTTTTTTCTAATTATATACATCCCTTTTTCCCTCTCAGCTGCAGTGTTGCACGCTTTCACGCGTCACTTTTTTTAAATTTTTTTAATATTAATACTTCTGAGGTGTTAATCTAACACGGTCACAAGTTAACACCATGCAAATTAGGTGCAATGTTTGCAGCTCATTTTAAGTTGAATAGCATTAGTGTATACTGGCTGTTTTATCCGGTATGAGGAGTTTATTGGCGGAGCCGCCAGTTGAGTGTAAAACGGAGCAATCACCGGTGTGAATCACAGGGTTGGGAAGATGAGTTTTTTTACTTTGTCACGAGAAGGCTGTGGCCTCCTAACCAAAGGTAAAATAACAGTTGGTGGTTAAACTGTGACATTGAGACAAATAAATGTCTTGTTCTTTGCCCTCAAGCAAATTTTAATGTCAAAGATGCCCTTAATAAATGCATAAAGCAATTTCATATAATTATCTTTGAGAAAACGCTATCCAAATCAACTTTTTTCCATGAGGAAAACCAACAGATCCTTTTGTCGAATCTTGAAATAAGTGCTTAAAAATGATCCATCATTCCATTATTTGAGTGGGTGTTAGCTTTTGAATGGTTTTGTGTCATTTTTACATCAGACATAAAACTAACAACATTTTGGAGAAAAAAAAAAACATACATTATGTTGACAGTCAGACACAGCACTGGTAGTGTGATGGTTTGAGGCTCCTAACTTCCTCAGGACTTTGTCATTCAGTTTAAAAACATTTGAGTCGCGCAGCAGAACAATAACCCAAAGAGCACGAGCAACTTCACCTCTTTATGCCTCAAAACATAGACACTAAAGGTTTAAGAGTGACCTAATCAAAGTAATAGCTTAATCTGGAGTTAAATCCATTTGAGATGCTGAGGTATTACTTAAAAACAAAAGAAAACAACTGCTCTGTGTACTTATGAAAACAATTTTCAAAGAAAAGTAAACCAAAATATCCCTCCACTGTGTTACAAAAGACTTTACAAGTTATGACAACCAAAGGTTGCATAACCAGTTATTAGGATTATAGAGCTTTTTTTTGTTTTGTTTGTTTGAACAATTTTATTTTTTTTGTCATGTAAAATAAAATTATCCTTTGGAAATTGCATTTTGTTGAATTTCCTCAGATTATCTTTGTCTGACATTCAATTTTGTTTTGTGTTCTGAAACATTGCAGTGTGACAAAAAAATGATTGAAAAAAAAAAAACCTTTTGCATGGAACGGTATGTTTAAAACAGGAGAAAAAGAAGATTATCCTTTCACTATAGTGCATGTCTGCATGATGCAGATCTATTTGCTGGAGAAAAAAAAAAAAAAAAGCACAAACACGCTCCGCCCACCCCTCTTCAATTGTGCTGGTGTAATTTGCACTGTGGATAAATTAGCTGCTCAGAGTAAATCTGGTCAGCTGTTGTGTTTGTTGGAATGTAAAAGCGAAGCCCCGAGAGCACAGTAGTTTTGCAAAGAAAAAGAGAAAAAAAAAAAAAAAGAAAAAAAAAAAATTCACAGGGGCAAACACCCAGCCTGTGCAGTTATGGGCTAATGCCCACAGGAAAGCGAAAACATCTCTGCATCTCTTATGTCAATTACCATCAAGCCCCTGCAAGAACACACACACCGGGGCCTGCGCGCGCATAGACACGCGCGATATGCAGACCGTCCTGGTTGTCCTTTTCTTCCCGTCTTTGTTTCTCTGTGGGAGTGATTTGTCGGTAAGGTGGGGGAGTTAACACTCTGATGAGCAAACAACAACAGACTACCCAAAAATACATCTCGCGGTTCACACCGTCTCAGCCTTTGGTTGATCACACCCGGCGTGAGCTCGGCTGACTGGAGATTGAGCAACTTGCGCTGTGCCTCTTGATGACAACTTGAAACCCACAGTGACATAAGGACTGGATGATAAAAAGCCACGGTGCATCCATCTGCTGTTATTTTTTTTCTTTCTTTCTTCTTACTGAAAAAAGACAACACGCCCATTGTTCCTATGAAACGAGGCTTGCAGAAAGTGTGCCCTGAATAACTTTTTGTTTGTTTTCTTATCTTTGACAGATTTTTTGGGGGGGTGGGAAAAAAACATCTGGGACCAGATAAAGAAGATATTTTGGCCTTGTGGGAGGAGTGGCGCAGTGGAGGGAGCCGTGCCATAGAGGAAGCAACCAATTGAGGCACTTGCCAGGGAAAGACTTAGCACTGAGCTCATCTGGGACTCTGAGCAGCGGGCGGTGAGAGAAGGAGGCCATGTGGACCGCACGCCTGCTAGTCCTCGCCAGCCTCTTCGCACCAGCCGCACTGGGTGAGTCTGTCTGCTTTAATCCAGCATTTGTCTTTGTGAGTGCATGTGGGCATAAAACATAGCCTTGCTTTGTGTCTGATTGGCCACGGTTTGAAGCCGTATCAGAATAATCTTTTCACTATGCAAGTGCCAAATTCTACAGCGTCTACAAAAAAAAAAAAAAAAAAAAAATTCTCTGCTTTTGTCTGTCTTGTTTTCACTTCTACCTCTGACTAATTAGCAGTTTTTTTTCCCTCATTTTTCTCCCCTCTCTTAACTTTCTGGTGTTTTTACATATCACTCTCATTTTCTTTCCAATTCTCTTACTTTCTTGGTGTATTATTAAATATAGAGATGCCTCCTACATTCGTAAAAATAGCATTACTGCTCTAACATTATAGTGTAGCGGTTTAAAAGAAAATTAAACTTTACAGAAAGAGACAAAACTCCTTGACGCTTCTTTTCATGCATTAAAACCTGACTTATTTTAAAGGGGCATACATGCAGTGGCATGCTAAATGTAACTGTAATGTGGTTTGTTGTTAGTTTATGTCGGAGGTTGACAACAAAGCAAGTGGGTTTTTTTTTTTCAATTTGTCCCTTTTACTTTGTTGCACCTAAAAAAAATAAAAAAAATGCACCGAAATTCTATTAGTCGTCACCTCATTAATAAATGCATAGATGTAATCACAGTCATGCAACGATGAAGTGGTACAGAAGCATAAGACAAGGTTAGGTTATTAAACAATAGCTCACTATTTAATCCATTATCTGACAAACACCAGTAGTGCGACACAACTGCATACCGTTGGCCGACACAACATGGCCGTCCACCTAACCTTGCAGATCAGACGAGGAGAGCATCAATTATGGAAGCAGTCAAGAGGTTCATGGTGAAGCAGGAGAGCTAAAGAGATTCATAGCTGACGTCAGAGACTGCAAAAAAAAAAAAAAAAGTGAGGTGGCGGTTCCGTTTCCAACGAGACAACTTTAAAAATGCAAACAGAGCTACAATAGAATGGCTTGGATTAAAGTAAATTCATATGGTCAAATGACACGGACATAAATCTAACTTAGAGAGTTATGGTAGTATTTAAAAAACAGATGTTTAAAGATTCCCTCTATCCTATCTATCTGGGCTGGAGTTTTTTTTTTTTTTTTTTACAGAAAAGGAGAGGCAAATATTTTAGTCCCTAAATGTGCACAACTTGAAGTCTAAATGCGATTTTTGTTTAGCAGTGTTGATTATAAATGTGTGCCACACTTTTCAGATTTTTGTTTGTAATTATTTTCCTTCCACTTGGCAACCACTCATGACTTTGTGTTTGGTCTCTAACATAAACTCCTAATAAATTACACTGACGCTTGTTGTTTCAATGTGACAAAAAGTGCGCGCGCGGCACTTTGTATGTTTAGAAAGATTCCACATAAGAGAAGAAAAACAAATCATTGTCTCTCCTTTCAAGCATAAAAATGCGAGGATTACTTTGAAAACACTCACTTATATCGCAGCTCTATAAACGGAGAGCACCGTAGCTGTTACCCCTTTGTTTTTTTTAGCTTTTTTTTGCAGATTAATTGAATTCATTCAATTGATCTTGACTTTTAAGAAGTCGATGGTGGTGTTGTAAGGGTTTTGGGATGTTTATGTGGCTGCAGTTTAGCTGTAGGGACTTCCCTGGGGGGGCAACAGCCTGTAGAAATTGCAATTTGCACTGTCTAAAACCATTAACGGGAAATATCAAGCTAATTGAATTGTTATTTTACCACTTAAGGACGGTGGCAACTGGGGTCACTCTCCATTGGTAATGATAGTAAAGGGTCTTTGGCATCACTAGTTTTTCTTTAATGCCTAATTAAAAAGAAGAAAAAAGGTCAAGTCAGCACTTTGCCACGCGTCTCTTTAGCGACTCCTGTCGAGTAAAAATCGTCAGATTTTAATATCAGTAGGGGAGATGATGCACTGAGGCGCTTCAGAATTCATTTGTGATAAGAAATTGCTGTTCGTAATGCTGACTTGAACTCCCTGTTCTGAATAAAGTGGGTTGAACACAGAGCTGTAATCAAGCGGGAGCTCTTGATGACGTTAGCTGTTGAGAAACATTGGTGATGTGGTTTAAAAAAAAAAAAAAAAGTCAAGGCTAACCAACTTCCTCATATAATCCCGACTCCCAGTACTCTGAGTCATTCTTTGTGCAGATTAGCAACTGATTAACAGCTCCATACTCCTTCTGTCAGAGTGGTAATATCTGTAAAATCCCCATAGCTATTGGAAACAGGAACTCTGACAAGCCATGAATGAGACATTAGACCATGTTAATGTTTGTTGAAAACCTTTTTTTTTTTTTTTTTTGTCGCTTTAAGTGAACAAACCAGGATTAACACATTTAGACCAAAAGCTGTAGCATAATCTCCTTATGTTCAAAACAAAAGGGCACCAATTATTCATATTTTGTTTTCCATACACAGACTTAAACACAGTATAAAATATATTGAGCATAATATTAAAACTTTTTTTTTTTTGGTCCTTCTGGTACTCAAAATTAGTCAAGCTATCAGCTCAGGGAGCCCCAATCTACTGCTCAACAGGCATGACAAAACTGTGGTCTTCATTTGTCTCTCTAGGAAGTCAGGGGATAAATGTAGTAGTCTCCACCCAGCAAACTGGCTGGCAGTGCACAGCAACAAGGGCAGGGAGAGCTCTGCGTTACTCTGTGCTTCAGAAAACATGTCCTGCACTTTTTCCAACATCTTAGTAGGAAGGAATGTAAACTGTTTGAACGGTATGCAAGAACATTTTAACAGTTTTGAAATCTTAACTTCCCCACCACCCTCCTAAAAAAAAAAACAAAAAAAACCCAAACACATAAACTTTATACTTTGATACCAGTAGCAGGCTAGTTCTAATACAAGAAATAAATATAAGAGATTGTTCTGTTTCTACTTCTGAATTCTGCAGTGAACTGGCCTAAGCAATAATAATAGTTCAGTTCAACAATTCAAAGCAGTTCAGTTGAATTCAGATCATTCATATCTTCTAAATTAAAACTAAAACATGGATTTATATACATGCCCGGTTTAAAAAAACAAGTAAACCGCAAGTGAACTTCCTAGAAGAGCCTCTTACCATCTGAGGAAGGAGGAAGCGATTGAGCTGACTCAGAACACCTGGGCCTCTCTCAGCCTCGGAAAATTTTAAATTAAACCCACTGGTCAACCTGGAAAACAATAACAGAGAGTGAAATGTTCTTTTAATAAGTGATGCCGGTGTCTGATAAGAAAGTCAAAGTTATATATTCACTAAATAGGTTGCTTAGGGTTAAGTTTTAAATTAGCTTGATGATCCTACTTAGAATTATTAGAATTATGTGTATATATATATATATATATATATATATATATATATATATATATATATATTTCTATTAAGGGCATGTTTGATTTAAATTGATATTTGATGTAAATGAGGAGTAATGGCAAGTTTTGAACTTCTCATTCAAGATTTTAATTTGTGAAAAAAATTGTCTTTATTAAAGTAATTCTGTTTAGCCACCTAAAAAGTCTTAAACGAAGACAAAGAAACAACCTGCGTTTCCAGATCAAGCAGGCCTCTTTCATGTTTTCAGTTCAATTAAATAAATGAATATAGTCTGATCCAGGCCATTTCAGTGTGTAAATTATACTGTAGCAACAGACAAATTCGCCTGTTTGCCATTTAGTAAGTTCAAAATAAACAGCCAAGCATATGACATTGAGTTGGGAATACTTTCTGTTGGAAAGAACAATAACCGATACGTAGAAACGGCTCTGTCAATGACTACGCCTGGGGAAAAATGTCTAAACACAGGGTCAGTGGGAGAGGTGTTGGCAGAAAAACAGAGATGGCGCACAGTGATGACAGTTCTACCTGCAAACGATGCATAGTGTCTGGAAAAATAAGTGACGGAGGAATTGTGGTCAGTTTTTCCACCCAGCACCCTGACCCTATAGGAGCATCACAGCTTTAATGAGACAGTGATGTTGCTCTGTGGGAGAAGAGGGAAAAAAAAAAAGAAGTTTTAAACGGTCTGTAACAGACTTTGTCTGGCACATGATATGCTTTGTATCGGTTAATTTTCCTCTACCTTTATCTAAGTGCTGTTAAAAACTGTGCAGTTATGCAAATCTAAGCCATAGTCCGTTAATTATCTTTGTAGCTTCCTGTTTTCAGCCGGGGAAAAAACTAAATAAATAAAAAAAAAACGTTTCACGGCACAAACATGAGTACAGTAACACCGATGTAGCAGATTAATATTTTAATTTGTAATTATTTACAAAGACAATTAGATCAGGGAAAACATGGTATTTTGGCCGTCTTTACCTTTGATTAACTTTAGCTTCAATCTGTTCCGATATGACAAGACCTCGGTATCAAACTGCAAATTCTCGTCCTGTTATTTTGGAATAATATGTTCCGGTTTAACATGGAGGAGTGCAGCATCCCTCAACACTATCAGAGCTGAAGCTTTGAAGTCTCTCCTGATTAGAACCATGCATGTCAATGTTAAAATATTCTGCACGGACAACTGATGCGAGATTATCCGTCTCAACTTATCGGAAAGTTCTTCAAGCATCTGAGAAAGGTGGCTGAAACTTACCAGCTGTGGAGAAACCACAGCAGCAAGTTCACTTGATGAGGAGAAAGTGTAATTTTGCACACTTTAGTCCAAACTCAAGTGTGAAAAATAAGTACTTTTGTGGATATATCAAATTATTTTTAGCCAATTTTAAAGAGATATGAACTTGAAAATGTGCACATTTCTCTAAAAAGTAAAATGCCTTCGTTATCTGTTTAGAAATTGACTAAAATATACAACAATCAGTGATTAGGGCTCCTGGAATATTTGACAGTTTTTTTTTTTTTTTACTGAAGACATCAGACTGTTGCCTTTGTTTTCTTTGGATTAAGTAATACCCCCCACAAAACACAATCCAAGCATTCTGCTCAAGATAAATTGGTTGACATATTGTAAATAATTAGAACTCGTTGTAAGAAAAGCAATCCACTCCCCAACCCCCATCCACTACAAGCAGACAAGGCCAGATGTTTCCAGTGAAGTGTATTGCAGCTGGGGACGCTTTAATCGGGAATATTCAACCGCAGTGTCATTGTGTGTGTGTGTGTGTGTGTGTGTGTGCGTGAGCGTTGTTGGAGATGTTGCAGTCTGCATGGATGGTGGCCCATTTTTGTCATCTTCACAGTCTACTATGTCAGTATATGGCTGCTGTCAGACAGAGACAAGCTGTGTTTCACACATGTGCCATCATTAACATTTACTAACTGCAACACGCGCACGGAAAATTGCGTACGTATGCTTGCGCCGCGAAGTTAAATAGGTCGCGGCTCGGGGCTGAACGGCGTTTTTGCTGTCGAAATCTACAAATGAACCCTACTTCCTGACGAAAAGTGTTTCCGAAGACGTGTCGAAGCGGCTAAGTCCACAACGGTATAGAAGTGCATCCGGTGGCAGCGGGTGTTGTTTGTCTGTTTTTCGATCGATGCATGCGAGAGTGTCAGGAAAGTCTCGGAAGATTAATAAAAAGTTCCATCACAGAAGTCGTCACCGAGTCGTGAAAATGAGTAAATCGCACCGTCGTCATTGTTTTGGTTACATTGAATAATAACGAAAAAGGCAGTGCCTCAGAGAGCGCGGCCACGCCTGAGCGCCACATTAATCATGCGTTTCCTCAAATGCAAAAAAAAAAAAAAAAAATGCTCCAGGAAGGATTTTATATTCATGCCGCTTAATACCACCCCACGGAGCTGGGAGATGCGGCCGCTATAATGGATGACGACTCGGGAAACAGTGCAAGAGACGGGAGCGTGAAGTCTGACGTGCATTTTTTCACGGTCAGATACGAGCGCAATACATCAAGCCCGGGAACAGATACCGTACGGCTCAGGGGGAAGGAGGATTGCTATGAAATGAGGGATGGATAAAAAGAACGAGGCAGATGTTTGCCTGACACATCTGCTTCGGTGTATGTGAGCATCAATGCGCTGTTGCAGATCACAGAGCGGTGTCAGGTGAAATGCAGTCTGGGAAAAAAAAAAAAAAGAAAAAAAAAAGTTTGTAAAACTAGTGAATTTCATTTATTTATTTATTTATTTTACGGATGTGGATATACAAGCAAAAGCCAGAGTATGGTCACTGTGTAGAGTCCAGAGTTTGAGTAGAGTCCAGATTTAAAATTGTACCACCACAGAACCTAAGTGCAGTGCTTTTTCTCTTGTATTCCGTCAGTATAATTCAACAGACCAATCTGTACATTTTTGATTATGGCAACATGGAAAAGCATGTACAAAAACGGGTGGAGAAACTCCCACATCTCACCGTTCTCTGTCGCCGTTAAGTGCCTCAAACACCTCCAGCCGGCCTCCGATTGCTCTTGCTAAAGTATTAGCGCGTTTAAGCCAAGGTTGGCCTCCTGTCACTAAACAAGCACATTAAACTTCAGCGTCAGTCTCACTGTTCCCGTAGCCGATCCACTTAATTAATCTTCTAGTGCCAGGGCTCTGGCTCCATCCGCCAAGGCATCCCTGGATTTGCCTAATTTGCTTAATTAATTAAACAAATGATTTATTTGAGCTCATATTTCAAAGTGGCTGAAAGTTCTTTGTGGAGCCCACTGAGGCGTGTAGTGTTTTGTTGTGACTCTTAAAGCTCTGACAAAAATAAGTGGGCTTAGGAGTGGGCGGACGCCAATCACTCGTTTGCAGCGGGCAGATACGGCACTCCGGGGCAGGCTAAATTATATATGCATTAGAAAGAGATGTCAGATATAGAAAATAACTTCCCAACCCCGTGTGCGTTTTGCCGAGTTGAAGCGGGAGGATGATTACAGTCACACTGTTTTCTCTTTGGTTAAAAGTAAACAGCATAAATCTTCTGCAGTCAGATCTTCCGAAACAAGACAGCAGGTGTTGTATATTTTGATCTGTAGCATGCGTGGGAGGCAAAGTCACAAAATGAGACCAGGAAACGGGTCTGACATTGCCACCCTCATCTACGCCGTGAATAAGGCTACGTTTCCTGCTTCGTTCCGCTGCTTATTCTGCTGGAGTCCTCATGACGGGCTTCGTTCAAAATGGATTAGGCCAAATATGTTTTGTAGTTCTGGAGGAGAGTAGAAGCTAATTTGTATTTTAGTACTTTCATTTCGTGTCCAACCAGAACACTTATGTCAGTTTTAGTAGGATCCACATTTATCATCTTACCTTCTTGCTCTTCGTCAGGAAACATGAAGTTGAGATCTATCATTTTGTCATTTCTTCTAACAGCCATTGACCGGCGGTGGCATTTTCTGTATGTTTAGAAGTGGACCAAGAATATAAATCTGCAAAAGTAAGAAATATGAAAAACAGAAAACTGTGTAAGATCAATGTGAGAATATGAGTTTTGAGCAGATGAGATGCTTAAAAAAAACATTTTGGAGTGTTGAATTAATTACTGAAATTACAAATGGCAACACCACAAAAGTCCTGATTCTCTTGAAATGATGGTGCTAGTAATAAACATATTAGGGATGATGAGAAAAAAGTGGAAACATAATGTTGAAATGTTAATATTGGTCTCAATATGTCATTTTGAAAAGAGTGAAAACGACAATGGGACACAAGATATCGAACACCTAATCGTGTTTCTTAAACCTAAAGTTAGAACCAAACATAATACCAACCAAAATGTGTGATTATTTTGTGTTAAAATTGAATTTTTATATTGCGAAGGGACACTGGGTTTAATTTCTCCATCGCCAAAGGATTGTTTTTCCCAAAGCTCACTGAAATAGCAAATTATTTTGCAATTATGTTGCAAGAAGTTATTTTCTAACCAAATCGAAGGTTCTGTCATACGGCTGTCAAAGAGAAGAAGGGAAAAACGAAACACAAAATTCCAAAACACTTCATTCTGAACGCAAATGTGTCTTTAAAAGTCCTACGTTATTAAAACAAAACCTGGCAGTCTGTCAGTTTGTTGTTTTTGTTTTTTTTTTAAACATTTATTAGACTGCCTTCGCTTTTCGTCATATTTTTTCTGTGACATTTGGCACTCACAGATCCCTTACTCTTTTTATGTCCCTCCGTAATGAGTAAAAAATCAATACCTGCTTGATATGGGGAATAAAACAATGGCCTTTTGCTGCCCACGGCATCAATCCCAACCGCTCCACAATGCCAAATGGCTGTCAGAACACGCAAATCAAGAGGAATGAATGGCAGTGAGATTAAGGTTGGTGGAGGTTGGGTTAAATAGCCCTGCGTGTTTTATAGGTGCCCCCGCTGCCACCTGTGTATATCTTCCAAATAAATGAATTGGGCTGACGGCGATGCAAAAGGTATAATTTGGTAAGCGCTGAATGATGCCATTTAAAGTGGACCTGCAGCTGCCCAAACGGTGTTTAATGAGGACAGATATCGACAGCAAGGTCAAGTGGCAGTGGATGTTAGTTTACATTAGGCTGCATAATGCAGGCGCGCGTGTGTGTAGTGGATGTGTGTGACTGTTGTGTCGGGAAGGCTGGAGAGAGAGAGAGAGAGAGAGAGAAATGCAAAGTAACCCTGCAGACGAGCTGCCCCTCATAGAGGCCGAGAAAAATAAAAAAAAAAAAAAAAAAACGGAGGGTGTACATGACCACAGGGTTTCCCGCATGCTGCATCAGCAGGGGTCGGCCGCTAATTTAGGGTGTGGGCGGACAGCGAGGAGCACGAAGGGCAAACGGAAACCATGTGGGGAGAGACAATGCAGTTACCTCTGCTTTGCGCAAATTGTGAATTTAATTGTTTTTTTTTTTTTTTCCCTCCTTCTCCTCTCAGTGCCACATTTGCGATGCCTATAACTCACCTGTACAAAAAAAAAAAAAAGCATACGTTTCCATATGTTACCGATTTGCATTTTAATGACAGTCGTTGCCGTGACCGAACAGGCAGATCACAACATGTTGGAATATTAGACACCGTGAGGCTTTGTGTGTAAATCTGTCGACATGGAAGATTCGCCCCTCCCGTCCCCCCCAGCCCTCCTATGCACAGTGAAACATGGTGAGGCTGCCCCAACCACCCACATAATGAAGCCCTTCTAAAACAAGCCGTCATTTAAACACGCCTCAGGGCAGTGCTGTATATGTTTTTGCTAATTATTCCGATTAGAATCTCTTCCTATCAAAACATGTGCTACTAATAACATCATTTAATCAGCAGATAGTTTTATGTGTGGGAATCGCTCTCGCGTCTGTCTTTAGATCTCTATCTGATGTTAGGTGTTTCCTCGTCAGGATTAGAGGAATAAAAGAGATTACACGATGCAGTGCAGCACGCCACAGTTTAAAGCCAGTTGGATGCATTTTTAATTGGTTTGGATTTACTTTTGCTGCCACATTGTCCAAACGTCCATTCATCCATTTTCTTGTTTGCTTTATATGCTACGTGCAAAAAGAGACAGAGGTCATTTACTCACCTTGTGAAAGTTCTGACTTTGGTGTGAGCTAATGCAGGTATAGTGAAAAAAACAGAATCCTAGAAAATGATAAATGCCAGGGGTGATCACTGCCAGACAGCCACACGAAGAGGGCTATCTATTGCTTTTTCAGGTCAAGTCTCAGGAGAGAAGACTTGACCGCTCACACTCACCAGCAAGCTCTTGAACCTGCAGGGCGAACCTTAGGATGTTGCCTTGGGCCCCTGAAAGGTTTGACCACAACTGTGGCTTTCCTTCATCCAGATCCTGAAATAATTTAATCTGACACTGATTTGGAGGACCATTTATTAAGTGAGACCCAGAAAACGACACTGTCAAGATCACCAGGGGCACTCAAAAGCAATCTAGCTAGCAATGTAGCTTACCAACATTGGCATGTTGGTAAGCTACCCAGCACTGTGTGTGGGTGAACCAAATGTAAATCTATTAGACCTCACCGTTTTACTGATGACTTTGTGCAAAGGAACAATTCTGATGACTTTTTTTCCTCGATAAATTAAAGTTAAAGTTGTGTGGGCTGCACTTATCAAAAAAAAAAAAAAAAATCAACATACAAACAATGTGAGATGCAGCTCCAGGCTACCCCCAGCTAGGCTTTAACAATCACTGCTCAAACCAACTGACCGCTAGTTCAGATGCTGCCTACCTATTAGGCTCCCAGGTTTCTTTTTAGAAGTCTGTGCATCTCTCCAGCTCCCTCTGCCTGATTCTTTCTCACGTGAAGGAGACTATTGGTCAAGCTGTGCTGTTTTCAGCATCGTTAGTGTGTGGTTGAAAACATGCTCTCTCAGAACCTGTGATGGTCGACTACAACATAAAAAAAAAAAAAAAAGCATTGCCATTCCCCCCTTTGACTGTGCTGAGATACTCTGTCATTTTCTGTTGATAATGCTATCATAGCACCTCCTGTCCAACATGCATAATGAGCTTCAAATAAAGGGAAAAAACTAAATGCGTGTCATGAGTCAGTAGCTTGTAGAAGCCCCCTTATGAGAAAATAACTTGTACTCATTTCTGCCCGATTGGCTTACCCTGATTCTGTCATTTCTGCATGGGATTTTCTTCAAACATGGCACTGTGCATTATGGCCGCCGTGTCCATAATGTACAGTGTTGTTACTTACTCTGTCTGTCCAAAGAATATTGTTGTTGGTACAGTCAGATGCAACTTTGAAAATCAAAATCCTGCTTGCCATATTATCATTAGAGAGGATGCTTCCTTCTGACAACCCTTCCATAGAAGCCACTCTCTTCAGTCATTTTCTGATTCTACGTGTGAACTTTAACATTTAGCATCCTAACTGGGATCTTTGCAGCCTGAGATGGAGTCCTATTATTTTTGAGTCGTTTTCCTGAGAATTGATTTTTGTGGAGATTTTTCTGGGGAAATAAACTACTCGTAAAATTAGCAAGCATTTCGACCTAATTTCGACCAAATTGACACGATATTAGAGAAACATCCAACTGTGAGATTAATCACAAATAAACCCTAAATAACAAATGTGCCTCAAAACCTTTTTGAACTTATGCAAAGGTCAGTAACTTGTCAGTAACATCAGTAGAACGCTTTTAGGTGTTTGTCTAAAGGACAGTAAAAGTCCTTAGAAGAGGTCAGATATATTATTGGCACCTAAATATTTGCATCCAAGCAGTCCTTTGCGATATTGCAAAAAAAAAAAAAAAATTGTGAGGATTGTGATTCAATACACTGTGCAGCTCAAATCGTGAATACTTTTCAATGCGTAGTTATTACAGTCGTCTTGTTCATTATGCCCATTCCCATTTTGAGGAGCGACTTCTCCTCTAATCTTATTGCCAATGTCTCTATAAATTGGCATTTTGGTAACACTCATCTTTTTTCTGCTGAGCAGCAAATTTCCAACATAATGACCGTGATAGACGCGGTCAAACTCGCTGAGTTTCAGTTGACTAAATGTGTGTGTTTTTTTGTTGTTGTTTTTATTTAGCAGCCTCAATGTGGTGCTTTCCTTGAATCGCCAAGGGTGTACTTTTGTTTTTACACAAACAATTTTTCAAGTTAGTCTCTACTTTTTTTTTTTTTACTCTAACGATGGTGTGAATCTGTTGTGTGATCGCGCACTTGAGGTTGGGTTAAATAATTTGAGAAACTAGTAATGAACAGCTCATTTACATGGCTAAACAATGGAATTGGCAGATGGGTCACTTTGTTTTTTACCATTTTGCTATGAGGTCTAGTTGTTGTAGGTCTCGTTTCGTTATTTTCTGTAAATCTTGGTGCTTATCTTGTATTTTGCAGGTTATGAGGCATTTCAGTTGTTGTTTGCCCTCCTGAGGGCAACTGGGAGCAGCTTGCAGAGAGAAAAAGAAAGCACAGGTGTCGTCCTTTGTGTATGGCATGAAGCAGCAGCACCTTTATTTCTTCAACAAAGGAAGTAATTGAAAAACAAAACTGTGTAAAGGATTAATTAGCTTCTGTTTCTTTTGATCTCTTTCTTTCCTCATGCAGTACAAGAGCAATCAGGGTGAATATTTAATGCGCATACAAAGATTGGATATCATTTTTTTCTCTCCCTTGAACCAAAGTTGTGCCTCAGATGAAGCAGCCCAATTAAGGGCAGGATGGTGTGGGACCTTGTTCTGTCTTCCCTCAGTGCTGTCACTGAGTAAGCCGAGCATGCACTGTAACTGCCGATCCTGCTTGAGAAAATCAATATTAAGAGTTGGGAAGTTTGGGACTTGAAGCAAAAGCAAACGGAAGAGGAGGAGCATAGGGGTGGGGCGGGGGGGTGAAATGATACGCTGGCACAGTTAGCCCACCAGACGTCGAGGAGAGAAGCGAAGGGGGATCACACTCAGGAGGGAAAGTGAGTGTGGAGGGTGGGTGCGGCGATACCAGAGATGGCCTCCGCATGCCCCAGTGGCCTACTACAGGAATTCAATACAGCCATTGACAAAAGAAGGCATCCATTGTGGAGGAACTATCCCCCTTTGGGAAGCTGGTCCATTTCCTTATTAATTGTGCTCTCATTAAAATAAAAGGAAGCAGAGCGGGAGAAATGGATAGCCCGAGAGTAATGGTAGATGTTCGGCGTTGGCCTTGCTCTGCTTGGAAAGATGCCAAAGGTTGAGAACGATTGCGCTTCTTCTCGCCGGATACTCTGTAGTTTGTTTTTTTTTTTTTTGTTTTTTTTGTGCCACACAAACAACACACGCAACCGAAGACTCATGCACTCCCTTCATTTATCTTCCTCTTCTCAAACCCTCCCACGCACAGAAAGAAACACAAATCTCCCTCCAATCCTCTGCGGATGTATAGCACCAGAGCTCAGACGGGGTCAAAGCTTGGCCTCGGTCTCGCACCGCAGCTATTAACAGTGGAGAGAGTCATCGCTTTAGGGTCACGGAGCACAGATATCCTGACCAAACACACGCCTCGACGTACCCCCTGACCCTCTTTAAGCCTACTTCTGGTTGATGGTAAGAAAACTGGACTATCGTTCCGGCTTTGGCTGCTATGTGAACACATATAAATGCTGCAATCAGAAATAAGAGTCAGGACGGAGCTCAAGAGCTGGTTATGATCTGCATTGTCATCTATTTTTTTTTTTATATATAGCTATTGTGTCAGATTTATTCAATTCTCACTAAGAAATATATATGGGTCAAACTACTGTTTAGACCAGCAAAGCATAATAAAATGATCCAGTCAACAAGCAGGCAGGATTTTTGTAGATTTATGCAGCATGTATTACCCTAACCCCTCCCCCACTTGTTGTTGCATACTAGATGTAAGGATTTTTTTTAAACAAGCATGATTGAGTCAAAGCAACACCCCAGGTGTGTGTTTGATGAAGGAATAACATTATAGCATGATGTAAAGCTCAACAAAAGTTGATTTTGTAGACTATACCCCCACCCTTTTAAATGAAATAGGAACTCTTCATAAGGCTCCAATAGTTAAAAAAGTTTTGTTCTAACCAATGACAACTATCCTTTTATGTCTGTCTTTGTTTTCTTCCTCTTCGTTGTTTCTCAATCCCGAAAATGATGTTGTAAACCCACAAACACATTTGCCAACCATTTATCTTGGAGCAGCTTGTTACCAGCTTTGTTTATCTGTAATGGCGCCGTAGCAGCAGGACTCGTTCGGCGCCGTCTTAAATACGCTGTTCTCCGGTTTTGTAGACGGGCATCGCAATGCAGAATGCCACATCAGGGACGATTTCTTTGGGAAGGTTCGGGAGGAGGGCAGGAGCCGTGACCTCTCCCAGACGACTCCCCGTAGTCGGGAACCCTACAAAAGACCGACTGTGTCAAATGAGGAAAAATTTGCAGGTGCACATTCCCCAGCGGCGCACTCCCACTCTCCACACATATATTATCTCGTACTCACACGCCGTCTTCCTGATCACTGCCCCCTCATTTGTTGGCGGAAAGAGGTGGCGGCGGCGGCGGGGAGGGCCGAGGAGGAGGGGATCCTCTTTCACCGTGATAATAGAGTCCTTTCTCCTCCACGAGATGGACCTGGGAGAGGGCTGAAACGAGAGACGCAGAGTGAGCGATGTCACTCCACAGCAGGCGGAGGCATCGCGCAATATGGCATGCCGCTTTTTATGGGCCCTCTGCAGATGTTTCTCAGCTGCACGTTGGCTCTGGGAACACAATGGAGGGTATTTAGTGGTGAGGATCACAGGGACCACCCCTATAACTGGCTGCTTATGATTTAAATCCTAATCTCCCCACTGACGCATATCTCATAAGAGGGAAAACTTATGAGGCTGGGCGAACCTTTTAATCGCTCACAAATTTGGATCACGTTTAAACTGTTTTTTTTTTTGTTTTTGTTTTTTTTTAAAGCTTTAGAATTTTTTGGTTTGTTTTTACCCATGTGTTATTTATGCAGTAAAGCAATATTGGGCCAACTGGGAATAATGCACCACTTACCAAATAAAAAAAAACTCAATTATTTGTTGTGAGCTTCAAAATATTTCTTGCCATTCGCATCCGTTAATAGTTATGATCCAAAACAGGCTTGAGTCCATCCTGTGTTTCATCCACACAGATTAACAAGGTTATGTTTAGGGATCTATTTAGTGTAAACTTGGGAAATATTGACTCACAATATGCTGCTTTGATCAGATGGAAGGACTGGACTGATATGTCGCAAAATAGCAGCCTTAAGTGCAACGAAAGAAACTTGGAAACCTTCAGAAAGCCTGGAGAACTTTTGATCAAGATAACTTCAAAAGCCTGGAGGAAAAATTGGCTCCTTGTAATCAAAGTATATGTTAATAAGGGCTGTTCTTAAAATTTCTGCACAGTACTTTAAAGGAAAGGCAGTGTTGGGCATGAAATGATGCACTAGGTATTTCCTTCTTCTTCTTTTTTTTTTTTTACGTCAGAGTAAAAAGCAGGGGACTCATTTAGGAAGATCTTGGGCCCCCAAGGCTGGAGCCAGTTTAGGTTCCTAACCCTCTCTTTTTTCTAATGCATAGTAAAATTACAACAAACTTAGTTACACATAAACTTCATAATTTTTTTTTTTTTGACTCATTCCACATGGACATTTTTCTCAAGAATATTAAGTTGTCTTTTCTAAAATGGTCCTTGCTAAAAAAAAAATAAAAAATAAAAGTATTTTTACAGATGCCTTCACCAACACAAAGTTAGAAGCAGAATGCTGAGTAACTATGCCAGATATTTGTGTGGCTATGGAGTTATTGAAATAGATGAAAAACCACAGAGGAGTTATGGAGGTTGTGCATAAAATGTTTGCTAAATGTGTTTGTTGGATCCCCAAAACCTCCCAGAAGGGCAGCACACCGCCTTAAATCAAAACAAAACACCAAATTAAGTAAATTGAAACTAACGTCATCAATCATCTAAATGAATGTTTCTGATTTTTTTTTTTTTTTTTTTATGGAAGATGGATGTGAAAAATAACCAGATTTGACATGAGTGAAAGATGCAAGTGCATCTGTCTGAGAACAGCTGTGATTAGATGCAGTTTTTTTTTTTGATTAAATCTAGATGTGTTCCTTTTTAAATATTCATTTATATAAATGCCAAAACGCTCAGAAGAAAAACAAAATGTGAGCCTCCTCTTCTGCCGCCGTTTCTGCTGTGGAGCCACACTGTTTTTGTCGCATTGTGACTCCCGGTGATCGGAAGGGGAAGTGCAGTGTGGCAAAACGAAACTAAGGCTCGACTTTGAAGAACATCAGCAGTCCAGCATCGCTAATTGGTCACGTTGGTTCAAAATGGCGCTGGCACATGTGCATTATTCTTATTCACCATATGGTAAATCCAGTAATTTTGGATTATTGTTGTTAACTACATTTTTATCCCCCCCCC